>NW_028227895.1:0-59020 GCF_978045245.1 Mus caroli | reverse complement strand
TATTCTAGAGTTTTTCAGTGCAACTCACTCATATACTATGTACTACACTGTGCGTTTCTTATATTCTAAGTTTTTCAGTGCAACTCACTCATATACTATGTACTACACTGTGCGTTTCTTATATTCTAAGTTTTTCAGTGCAACTCACTCATATACTATGTACTACACTGTGCGTTTCTTATATTCTAAGTTTTTCAGTGCAACTCACTCATATACTATGTACTACACTGTGCGTTTCTTATATTCTAAGTTTTTCAGTGCAACTCACTCATATACTATGTACTACACTGTGCGTTTCTTATATTCTAAGTTTTTCAGTGCATCTCACTCATATACTATGTACTACACTGTGCGTTTCTTATATTCTAAGTTTTTCAGTGCAACTCACTCATATACTATGTACTACACTGTGCGTTTCTTATATTCTAAGTTTTTCAGTGCAACTCACTCATATACTATGTACTACACTGTGCGTTTCTTATATTCTAAGTTTTTCAGTGCAACTCACTCATATACTATGTACTACACTGTGCGTTTCTTATATTCTAAGTTTTTCAGTGCAACTCACTCATATACTATGTACTACACTGTGCGTTTCTTATATTCTAAGTTTTTCAGTGCAACTCACTCATATACTATGTACTACACTGTGCGTTTCTTATATTCTAAGTTTTTCAGTGCAACTCACTCATATACTATGTACTACACTGTGCGTTTCTTATATTCTAAGTTTTTCAGTGCAACTCACTCATATACTATGTACTACACTGTGCGTTTCTTATATTCTAAGTTTTTTAGTGCAACTCACTCATATACTATATACTACACTGTGTGTTTCTTATATTCTAAGTTTTTCAGTGCAACTCACTCATATACTATGTACTACACTGTGCGTTTCTTATATTCTAGAGTTTTTCAGTGCAACTCACTCATATACTATGTACTACACTGTGCGTTTCTTATATTCTAAGTTTTTCAGTGCAACTCACTCATATACTATGTACTACACTGTGCGTTTCTTATATTCTAAGTTTTTCAGTGCAACTCACTCATATACTATGTACTACACTGTGCGTTTCTTATATTCTAAGTTTTTGAGTGCAACTCACTCATATACTATGTACTACACTGTGCGTTTCTTATATTCTAAGTTTTTCAGTGCAACTCACTCATATACTATGTACTACACTGTGCGTTTCTTATATTCTAAGTTTTTCAGTGCAACTCACTCATATACTATGTACTACACTGTGCGTTTCTTATATTCTAAGTTTTTGAGTGCAACTCACTCATATACTATGTACTACACTGTGCGTTTCTTATATTCTAAGTTTTTCAGTGCAACTCACTCATATACTATGTACTACACTGTGCGTTTCTTATATTCTAAGTTTTTCAGTGCAACTCACTCATATATTATGTACTACACTGTGCGTTTCTTATATTCTAAGTTTTTCAGTGCAACTCACTCATATACTATGTACTACACTGTGCATTTCGTGTAATGCCGGTTTTTCAGTAAATTCTAAGTTTTTCAGTGCAACTCACTCATATACTATGTACTTCACTGTGCGTTTCTTATATTCTAAGTTTTTCAGTGCAACTCACTCATATACTATGTACTACACTGTGCGTTTCTTATATTCTAAGTTTTTCAGTGCAACTCACTCATATACTATGTACTACACTGTGCGTTTCTTATATTCTAAGTTTTTGAGTACAACTCACTCATATACTATGTACTACACTGTGCGTTTCTTATATTCTAAGTTTTTCAGTGCAACTCACTCATATACTATGTACTACACTGTGCGTTTCTTATATTCTAAGTTTTTGAGTGCAACTCACTCATATACCATGTACTACACTGTGCGTTTCTTATATTCTAAGTTTTTGAGTGCAACTCACTCATATACTATGTACTACACTGTGCGTTTCTTATATTCTAAGTTTTTCAGTGCAACTCACTCATATACTATGTACTACACTGTGCGTTTCTTATATTCTAAATTTTTCAGTGCAACTCACTCATATACTATGTACTACACTGTGCGTTTCTTATATTCTAAGTTTTTGAGTGCAACTCACTCATATACTATGTACTACACTGTGCGTTTCTTATATTCTAAGTTTTTCAGTGCAACTCACTCATATACTATGTACTACACTGTGCGTTTCTTATATTCTAAGTTTTTCAGTGCAACTCACTCATATATTATGTACTACACTGTGCGTTTCTTATATTCTAAGTTTTTCAGTGCAACTCACTCATATACTATGTACTACACTGTGCGTTTCTTATATTCTAAGTTTTTCAGTGCAACTCACTCATATACTATGTACTACACTGTGCGTTTCTTATATTCTAAGTTTTTCAGTGCAACTCACTCATATACTATGTACTACACTGTGCGTTTCTTATATTCTAAGTTTTTCAGTGCAACTCACTCATATACTATGTACTACACTGTGCGTTTCTTATATTTTATGTTTTTCAGTGCAACTCACTCATATACTATGTACTACACTGTGCGTTTCTTATATTCTAAGTTTTTGAGTGCAACTCACTCATATACTATGTACTACATTGTGCGTTTCTTATATTCTAAGTTTTTCAGTGCAACTCACTCATATACTATGTACTACACTGTGCGTTTCTATATTCTAAGTTTTTCAGTGCAACTCACTCATATACTATGTACTACACTGTGCGTTTCTTATATTCTAAGTTTTTCAGTGCAACTCACTCATATACTATGTACTACACTGTGCGTTTCTTATATTCTAAGTTTTTCAGTGCAACTCACTCATATACTATGTACTACACTGTGCGTTTCTTATATTCTAAGTTTTTCAGTGCAACTCACTCATATACTATGTACTACACTGTGCGTTTCTTATATTCTAAGTTTTTCAGTGCAACTCACTCATATACTATGTACTACACTGTGCGTTTCTTATATTCTAAGTTTTTCAGTGCAACTCACTCATATACTATGTACTACACTGTGCGTTTCTTATATTCTAAGTTTTTCAGTGCAACTCACTCATATACTATGTACTACACTGTGCATTTCGTGTAATGCGGGTTTTTCAGTAAATTCTAAGTTTTTCAGTGCAACTCACTCATATACTATGTACTACACTGTGCGTGTCTTATATTCTAAGTTTTTCAGTGCAACTCACTCATATACTATGTACTACACTGTGCGTGTCTTATATTCTAAGTTTTTCAGTGCAACTCACTCATATACTATGTACTACACTGTGCGTTTCTTATATTCTAAGTTTTTCAGTGCAACTCACTCATATACTATGTACTACACTGTGCGTTTCTTATATTCTAAGTTTTTCAGTGCAACTCACTCATATACTATGTACTACACTGTGCGTTTCTTATATTCTAAGTTTTTCAGTGCAACTCACTCATATACTATGTACTACACTGTGCGTTTCTTATATTCTAAGTTTTTCAGTGCATCTCACTCATATACTATGTACTACACTGTGCGTTTCTTATATTCTAAGTTTTTCAGTGCAACTCACTCATATACTATGTACTACACTGTGCGTTTCTTATATTCTAAGTTTTTCAGTGCAACACACTCATATACTATGTACTACACTGTGCATTTCTTATATTCTAAGTTTTTGAGTGCAACTCACTCATATACTATGTACTACACTGTGCGTTTCTTATATTCTAAGTTTTTGAGTGCAACTCACTCATATACTATGTACTACACTGTGCGTTTCTTATATTCTAAGTTTTTCAGTGCAACTCACTCATATACTATGTACTACACTGTGCGTTTCTTATATTCTAAGTTTTTCAGTGCAACTCACTCATATACTATGTACTACACTGTGCGTTTCTTATATTCTAAGTTTTTCAGTGCAACTCACTCATATACTATGTACTACACTGTGCGTTTCTTATATTCTAAGTTTTTCAGTGCAACTCACTCATATACTATGTACTACACTGTGCGTTTCTTATATTCTTGAGTTTTTCAGTGCAACTCACTCATATACTATGTACTACACTGTGCGTTTCTTATATTCTAAGTTTTTCAGTGCAACTCACTCATATACTATGTACTACACTGTGCGTTTCTTATATTCTAAGTTTTTCAGTGCAACTCACTCATATACTATGTACTACACCTTGCGTTTCTTATATTCTAAGTTTTTCAGTGCAACTCACTCATATACTATGTACTACACTGTGCGTTTCTTATATTCTAAGTTTTTCAGTGCAACTCACTCATATACTATGTACTACACTGTGCGTTTCTTATATTCTAAGTTTTTCAGTGCAACTCACTCATATACTATGTACTACACTGTGCGTTTCTTATATTCTAAGTTTTTCAGTGCAACTCACTCATATACTATGTACTACACTGTGCGTTTCTTATATTCTAAGTTTTTCAGTGCAACTCACTCATATACTATGTACTACACTGTGCGTTTCTTATATTCTAAGTTTTTCAGTGCAACTCACTCATATACTATGTACTACACTGTGCGTTTCTTATATTCTAAGTTTTTCAGTGCAACTCACTCATATACTATGTACTACACTGTGCGTTTCTTATATTCTAAGTTTTTCAGTGCAACTCACTCATATACTATGTACTACACTGTGCGTTTCTTATATTCTAAGTTTTTCAGTGCAACTCACTCATATACTATGTACTACACTGTGCGTTTCTTATATTCTAAGTTTTTCAGTGCAACTCACTCATATACTATGTACTACACTGTGCGTTTCTATATTCTAAGTTTTTCAGTGCAACTCACTCATATACTATGTACTACACTGTGCGTTTCTTATATTCTAAGTTTTTCAGTGCAACTCACTCATATACTATGTACTACACTGTGCGTTTCTTATATTCTAAGTTTTTCAGTGCAACTCACTCATATACTATGTACTACACTGTGCGTTTCTTATATTCTAAGTTTTTCAGTGCAACTCACTCATATACTATGTACTACACTGTGCGTTTCTTATATTCTAAGTTTTTCAGTGCAACTCACTCATATACTATGTACTACACTGTGCGTTTCTTATATTCTAAGTTTTTCAATGCAACTCACTCATATACTATGTACTACACTGTGCATTTCGTGTAATGCGGGTTTTTCAGTAAATTCTAAGTTTTTCAGTGCAACTCACTCATATACTATGTACTACACTGTGCGTTTCTTATATTCTAAGTTTTTCAGTGCAACTCACTCATATACTATGTACTACACTGTGCGTTTCTTATATTCTAAGTTTTTCAGTGCAACTCACTCATATACTATGTACTACACTGTGCGTTTCTTATATTCTAAGTTTTTCAGTGCAACTCACTCATATACTATGTACTACACTGTGCGTTTCTTATATTCTAAGTTTTTGAGTGCAACTCACTCATATACTATGTACTACACTGTGCGTTTCTTATATTCTAAGTTTTTCAGTGCAACTCACTCATATACTATGTACTACACTGTGCGTTTCTTATATTCTAAGTTTTTCAGTGCAACTCACTCATATACTATGTACTACACTGTGCGTTTCTTATATTCTAAGTTTTTCAGTTCAACTCACTCATATACTATGTACTACACTGTGCGTTTCTTATATTCTAAGTTTTTCAGTGCAACTCACTCATATACTATGTACTACACTGTGCGTTTCTTATATTCTAAGTTTTTCAGTGCAACTCACTCATATACTATGTACTACACTGTGCGTTTCTTATATTCTAAGTTTTTGAGTGCAACTCACTCATATACTATGTACTACACTGTGCGTTTCTTATATTCTAAGTTTTTCAGTGCAACTCACTCATATACTATGTACTACACTGTGCGTTTCTATATTCTAAGTTTTTCAGTGCAACTCACTCATATACTATGTACTACACTGTGCGTTTCTTATATTCTAAGTTTTTCAGTGCAACTCACTCATATACTATGTACTACACTGTGCGTTTCTTATATTCTAAGTTTTTCAGTGCAACTCACTCATATACTATGTACTACACTGTGCGTTTCTTATATTCTAAGTTTTTCAGTGCAACTCACTCATATACTATGTACTACACTGTGCGTTTCTTATATTCTAAGTTTTTCAGTGCAACTCACTCATATACTATGTACTACACTGTGCGTTTCGTGTAATGCGGGTTTTTCAGTAAATTCTAAGTTTTTCAGTGCACCTCACTCATATACTATGTACTACACTGTGCGTGTCTTATATTCTAAGTTTTTCAGTGCAACTCACTCATATACTATGTACTACACTGTGCGTGTCTTATATTCTAAGTTTTTCAGTGCAACTCACTCATATACTATGTACTACACTGTGCGTTTCTTATATTCTAAGTTTTTCAGTGCAACTCACTCATATACTATGTACTACTCTGTGCGTTTCTTATATTCTAAGTTTTTCAGTGCAACTCACTCATATACTATGTACTACACTGTGCGTTTCTTATATTCTAAGTTTTTCAGTGCAACTCACTCATATACTATGTACTACACTGTGCGTTTCTTATATTCTAAGTTTTTCAGTGCAACTCACTCATATACTATGTACTACACTGTGCGTTTCTTATATTCTAAGTTTTTCAGTGCATCTCACTCATATACTATGTACTACACTGTGCGTTTCTTATATTCTAAGTTTTTCAGTGCAACTCACTCATATACTATGTACTACACTGTGCGTTTCTTATATTCTAAGTGTTTCAGTGCAACACACTCATATACTATGTACTACACTGTGCATTTCTTATATTCTAAGTTTTTGAGTGCAACTCACTCATATACTATGTACTACACTGTGCGTTTCTTATATTCTAAGTTTTTGAGTGCAACTCACTCATATACTATGTACTACACTGTGCGTTTCTTATATTCTAAGTTTTTCAGTGCAACTCACTCATATACTATGTACTACACTGTGCGTTTCTTATATTCTAAGTTTTTCAGTGCAACTCACTCATATACTATGTACTACACTGTGCGTTTCTTATATTCTAAGTTTTTCAGTGCAACTCACTCATATACTATGTACTACACTGTGCGTTTCTTATATTCTAAGTTTTTCAGTGCAACTCACTCATATACTATGTACTACACTGTGCGTTTCT
The DNA here is from genome assembly GCF_978045245.1 of Mus caroli. NCBI lineage: Eukaryota > Metazoa > Chordata > Mammalia > Rodentia > Muridae > Mus > Mus caroli. The sequence goes on along the minus strand of NW_028227895.1, from coordinate 51,866 downwards.
TATATTCTTGAGTTTTTCAGTGCAACTCACTCATATACTATGTACTACACTGTGCGTTTCTTATATTCTAAGTTTTTGAGTGCAACTCACTCATATACTATGTACTACACTGTGCGTTTCTTATATTCTAAGTTTTTGAGTGCAACTCACTCATATACTATGTACTACACTGTGCGTTTCTTATATTCTAAGTTTTTCAGTGCAACTCACTCATATACTATGTACTACACTGTGCGTTTCTTATATTCTAAGTTTTTGAGTGCAACTCACTCATATACTATGTACTACACTGTGCGTTTCTTATATTCTAAGTTTTTGAGTGCAACTCACTCATATACTATGTACTACACTGTGCGTTTCTTATATTCTAAGTTTTTCAGTGCAACTCACTCATATACTATGTACTACACTGTGCGTTTCTTATATTCTAAGTTTTTCAGTGCAACTCACTCATATACTATGTACTACACTGTGCGTTTCTTATATTCTAAGTTTTTGAGTGCAACTCACTCATATACTATGTACTACACTGTGCGTTTCTTATATTCTAAGTTTTTGAGTGCAACTCACTCATATACTATGTACTACACTGTGCGTTTCTTATATTCTTTTCAGTGCAACTCACTCATATACTATGTACTACACTGTGCGTTTCTTATATTCTAAGTTTTTCAGTGCAACTCACTCATATACTATGTACTACACTGTGCGTTTCTTATATTCTAAGTTTTTCAGTGCAACTCACTCATATACTATGTACTACACTGTGCGTTTCTTATATTCTAAGTTTTTCAGTGCATCTCACTCATATACTATGTACTACACTGTGCGTTTCTTATATTCTAAGTTTTTCAGTGCAACTCACTCATATACTATGTACTACACTGTGCGTTTCTTATATTTTATGTTTTTCAGTGCAACTCACTCATATACTATGTACTACACTGTGCGTTTCTTATATTCTAAGTTTTTGAGTGCAACTCACTCATATACTATGTACTACACTGTGCGTTTCTTATATTCTAAGTTTTTCAGTGCAACTCACTCATATACTATGTACTACACTGTGCGTTTCTATATTCTAAGTTTTTCAGTGCAACTCACTCATATACTATGTACTACACTGTGCGTTTCTTATATTCTAAGTTTTTCAGTGCAACTCACTCATATACTATGTACTACACTGTGCGTTTCTTATATTCTAAGTTTTTCAGTGCAACTCACTCATATACTATGTACTACACTGTGCGTTTCTTATATTCTAAGTTTTTCAGTGCAACTCACTCATATACTATGTACTACACTGTGCGTTTCTTATATTCTAAGTTTTTCAGTGCAACTCACTCATATACTATGTACTACACTGTGCGTTTCTTATATTCTAAGTTTTTCAGTGCAACTCACTCATATACTATGTACTACACTGTGCGTTTCTTATATTCTAAGTTTTTCAGTGCAACTCACTCATATACTATGTACTACACTGTGCGTTTCTTATATTCTAAGTTTTTCAGTGCAACTCACTCATATACTATGTACTACACTGTGCGTTTCTTATATTCTAAGTTTTTCAGTGCAACTCACTCATATACTATGTACTACACTGTGCGTTTCTTATATTCTAAGTTTTTCAGTGCAACTCACTCATATACTATGTACTACACTGTGCGTTTCTTATATTCTAAGTTTTTGAGTGCAACTCACTCATATACTATGTACTACACTGTGCGTTTCTTATATTCTAAGTTTTTCAGTGCAACTCACTCATATACTATGTACTACACTGTGCGTTTCTTATATTCTAAGTTTTTCAGTGCAACTCACTCATATACTATGTACTACACTGTGCGTTTCTTATATTCTAAGTTTTTCAGTTCAACTCACTCATATACTATGTACTACACTGTGCGTTTCTTATATTCTAAGTTTTTCAGTGCAACTCACTCATATACTATGTACTACACTGTGCGTTTCTTATATTCTAAGTTTTTCAGTGCAACTCACTCATATACTATGTACTACACTGTGCGTTTCTTATATTCTAAGTTTTTGAGTGCAACTCACTCATATACTATGTACTACACTGTGCGTTTCTTATATTCTAAGTTTTTCAGTGCAACTCACTCATATACTATGTACTACACTGTGCGTTTCTATATTCTAAGTTTTTCAGTGCAACTCACTCATATACTATGTACTACACTGTGCGTTTCTTATATTCTAAGTTTTTCAGTGCAACTCACTCATATACTATGTACTACACTGTGCGTTTCTTATATTCTAAGTTTTTCAGTGCAACTCACTCATATACTATGTACTACACTGTGCGTTTCTTATATTCTAAGTTTTTCAGTGCAACTCACTCATATACTATGTACTACACTGTGCGTTTCTTATATTCTAAGTTTTTCAGTGCAACTCACTCATATACTATGTACTACACTGTGCGTTTCGTGTAATGCGGGTTTTTCAGTAAATTCTAAGTTTTTCAGTGCAACTCACTCATATACTATGTACTACACTGTGCGTGTCTTATATTCTAAGTTTTTCAGTGCAACTCACTCATATACTATGTACTACACTGTGCGTTTCTTATATTCTAAGTTTTTCAGTGCAACTCACTCATATACTATGTACTACACTGTGCGTTTCTTATATTCTAAGTTTTTCAGTGCAACTCACTCATATACTATGTACTACACTGTGCGTTTCTTATATTCTAAGTTTTTCAGTGCAACTCACTCATATACTATGTACTACACTGTGCGTTTCTTATATTCTAAGTTTTTCAGTGCAACTCACTCATATACTATGTACTACACTGTGCGTTTCTTATATTCTAAGTTTTTCAGTGCAACTCACTCATATACTATGTACTACACTGTGCGTTTCTTATATTCTAAGTTTTTCAGTGCAACTCACTCATATACTATGTACTACACTGTGCGTTTCTTATATTCTAAGTTTTTCAGTGCAACTCACTCATATACTATGTACTACACTGTGCGTTTCTTATATTCTAAGTTTTTCAGTGCAACTCACTCATATACTATGTACTACACTGTGCGTTTCTTATATTCTAAGTTTTTCAGTGCAACTCACTCATATACTATGTACTACACTGTGCGTTTCTTATATTCTAAGTTTTTCAGTGCAACTCACTCATATACTATGTACTACACTGTGCGTTTCTTATATTCTAAGTTTTTCAGTGCAACTCACTCATATACTATGTACTACACTGTGCGTTTCTTATATTCTAAGTTTTTCAGTGCAACTCACTCATATACTATGTACTACACTGTGCGTTTCTTATATTCTAAGTTTTTCAGTGCAACTCACTCATATACTATGTACTACACTGTGCGTTTCTTATATTCTAAGTTTTTCAGTTCAACTCACTCATATACTATGTACTACACTGTGCGTTTCTTATATTCTAAGTTTTTCAGTGCAACTCACTCATATACTATGTACTACACTGTGCGTTTCTTATATTCTAAGTTTTTCAGTGCAACTCACTCATATACTATGTACTACACTGTGCGTTTCTTATATTCTAAGTTTTTGAGTGCAACTCACTCATATACTATGTACTACACTGTGCGTTTCTTATATTCTAAGTTTTTCAGTGCAACTCACTCATATACTATGTACTACACTGTGCGTTTCTATATTCTAAGTTTTTCAGTGCAACTCACTCATATACTATGTACTACACTGTGCGTTTCTTATATTCTAAGTTTTTCAGTGCAACTCACTCATATACTATGTACTACACTGTGCGTTTCTTATATTCTAAGTTTTTCAGTGCAACTCACTCATATACTATGTACTACACTGTGCGTTTCTTATATTCTAAGTTTTTCAGTGCAACTCACTCATATACTATGTACTACACTGTGCGTTTCTTATATTCTAAGTTTTTCAGTGCAACTCACTCATATACTATGTACTACACTGTGCGTTTCGTGTAATGCGGGTTTTTCAGTAAATTCTAAGTTTTTCAGTGCACCTCACTCATATACTATGTACTACACTGTGCGTGTCTTATATTCTAAGTTTTTCAGTGCAACTCACTCATATACTATGTACTACACTGTGCGTGTCTTATATTCTAAGTTTTTCAGTGCAACTCACTCATATACTATGTACTACACTGTGCGTTTCTTATATTCTAAGTTTTTCAGTGCAACTCACTCATATACTATGTACTACACTGTGCGTTTCTTATATTCTAAGTTTTTCAGTGCAACTCACTCATATACTATGTACTACACTGTGCGTTTCTTATATTCTAAGTTTTTCAGTGCAACTCACTCATATACTATGTACTACACTGTGCGTTTCTTATATTCTAAGTTTTTCAGTGCAACTCACTCATATACTATGTACTACACTGTGCGTTTCTTATATTCTAAGTTTTTCAGTGCATCTCACTCATATACTATGTACTACACTGTGCGTTTCTTATATTCTAAGTTTTTCAGTGCAACTCACTCATATACTATGTACTACACTGTGCGTTTCTTATATTCTAAGTTTTTCAGTGCAACACACTCATATACTATGTACTACACTGTGCATTTCTTATATTCTAAGTTTTTGAGTGCAACTCACTCATATACTATGTACTACACTGTGCGTTTCTTATATTCTAAGTTTTTGAGTGCAACTCACTCATATACTATGTACTACACTGTGCGTTTCTTATATTCTAAGTTTTTCAGTGCAACTCACTCATATACTATGTACTACACTGTGCGTTTCTTATATTCTAAGTTTTTCAGTGCAACTCACTCATATACTATGTACTACACTGTGCGTTTCTTATATTCTAAGTTTTTCAGTGCAACTCACTCATATACTATGTACTACACTGTGCGTTTCTTATATTCTAAGTTTTTCAGTGCAACTCACTCATATACTATGTACTACACTGTGCGTTTCTTATATTCTTGAGTTTTTCAGTGCAACTCACTCATATACTATGTACTACACTGTGCGTTTCTTATATTCTAAGTTTTTGAGTGCAACTCACTCATATACTATGTACTACACTGTGCGTTTCTTATATTCTAAGTTTTTGAGTGCAACTCACTCATATACTATGTACTACACTGTGCGTTTCTTATATTCTAAGTTTTTGAGTGCAACTCACTCATATACTATGTACTACACTGTGCGTTTCTTATATTCTAAGTTTTTCAGTGCAACTCACTCATATACTATGTACTACACTGTGCGTTTCTTATATTCTAAGTTTTTCAGTGCAACTCACTCATATACTATGTACTACACTGTGCGTTTCTTATATTCTAAGTTTTTCAGTGCAACTCACTCATATACTATGTACTACACTGTGCGTTTCTTATATTCTAAGTTTTTCAGTGCAACTCACTCATATACTATGTACTACACTGTGCGTTTCTTATATTCTAAGTTTTTCAGTGCAACTCACTCATATACTATGTACTACACTGTGCGTTTCTTATATTCTAAGTTTTTCAGTGCAACTCACTCATATACTATGTACTACACTGTGCGTTTCTTATATTTTATGTTTTTCAGTGCAACTCACTCATATACTATGTACTACACTGTGCGTTTCTTATATTCTAAGTTTTTGAGTGCAACTCACTCATATACTATGTACTACACTGTGCGTTTCTTATATTCTAAGTTTTTCAGTGCAACTCACTCATATACTATGTACTACACTGTGCGTTTCTATATTCTAAGTTTTTCAGTGCAACTCACTCATATACTATGTACTACACTGTGCGTTTCTTATATTCTAAGTTTTTCAGTGCAACTCACTCATATACTATGTACTACACTGTGCGTTTCTTATATTCTAAGTTTTTCAGTGCAACTCACTCATATACTATGTACTACACTGTGCGTTTCTTATATTCTAAGTTTTTCAGTGCAACTCACTCATATACTATGTACTACACTGTGCGTTTCTTATATTCTAAGTTTTTCAGTGCAACTCACTCATATACTATGTACTACACTGTGCGTTTCTTATATTCTAAGTTTTTGAGTGCAACTCACTCATATACTATGTACTACACTGTGCGTTTCTTATATTCTAAGTTTTTCAGTGCAACTCACTCATATACTATGTACTACACTGTGCGTTTCTTATATTCTAAGTTTTTCAGTGCAACTCACTCATATACTATGTACTACACTGTGCGTTTCTTATATTCTAAGTTTTTCAGTTCAACTCACTCATATACTATGTACTACACTGTGCGTTTCTTATATTCTAAGTTTTTCAGTGCAACTCACTCATATACTATGTACTACACTGTGCGTTTCTTATATTCTAAGTTTTTCAGTGCAACTCACTCATATACTATGTACTACACTGTGCGTTTCTTATATTCTAAGTTTTTGAGTGCAACTCACTCATATACTATGTACTACACTGTGCGTTTCTTATATTCTAAGTTTTTCAGTGCAACTCACTCATATACTATGTACTACACTGTGCGTTTCTATATTCTAAGTTTTTCAGTGCAACTCACTCATATACTATGTACTACACTGTGCGTTTCTTATATTCTAAGTTTTTCAGTGCAACTCACTCATATACTATGTACTACACTGTGCGTTTCTTATATTCTAAGTTTTTCAGTGCAACTCACTCATATACTATGTACTACACTGTGCGTTTCTTATATTCTAAGTTTTTCAGTGCAACTCACTCATATACTATGTACTACACTGTGCGTTTCTTATATTCTAAGTTTTTCAGTGCAACTCACTCATATACTATGTACTACACTGTGCGTTTCGTGTAATGCGGGTTTTTCAGTAAATTCTAAGTTTTTCAGTGCAACTCACTCATATACTATGTACTACACTGTGCGTGTCTTATATTCTAAGTTTTTCAGTGCAACTCACTCATATACTATGTACTACACTGTGCGTGTCTTATATTCTAAGTTTTTCAGTGCAACTCACTCATATACTATGTACTACACTGTGCGTTTCTTATATTCTAAGTTTTTCAGTGCAACTCACTCATATACTATGTACTACACTGTGCGTTTCTTATATTCTAAGTTTTTCAGTGCAACTCACTCATATACTATGTACTACACTGTGCGTTTCTTATATTCTAAGTTTTTCAGTGCAACTCACTCATATACTATGTACTACACTGTGCGTTTCTTATATTCTAAGTTTTTCAGTGCAACTCACTCATATACTATGTACTACACTGTGCGTTTCTTATATTCTAAGTTTTTCAGTGCAACTCACTCATATACTATGTACTACACTGTGCGTTTCTTATATTCTAAGTTTTTCAGTGCAACTCACTCATATACTATGTACTACACTGTGCGTTTCTTATATTCTAAGTTTTTCAGTGCAACTCACTCATATACTATGTACTACACTGTGCGTTTCTTATATTCTAAGTTTTTCAGTGCAACTCACTCATATACTATGTACTACACTGTGCGTTTCTTATATTCTAAGTTTTTCAGTGCAACTCACTCATATACTATGTACTACACTGTGCGTTTCTTATATTCTAAGTTTTTCAGTGCAACTCACTCATATACTATGTACTACACTGTGCGTTTCTTATATTCTAAGTTTTTCAGTGCAACTCACTCATATACTATGTACTACACTGTGCGTTTCTTATATTCTAAGTTTTTCAGTGCAACTCACTCATATACTATGTACTACACTGTGCGTTTCTATATTCTAAGTTTTTCAGTGCAACTCACTCATATACTATGTACTACACTGTGCGTTTCTTATATTCTAAGTTTTTCAGTGCAACTCACTCATATACTATGTACTACTCTGTGCGTTTCTTATATTCTAAGTTTTTGAGTGCAACTCACTCATATACTATGTACTACACTGTGCGTTTCTTATATTCTAAGTTTTTCAGTGCAACTCACTCATATACTATGTACTACACTGTGCGTTTCTTATATTCTAAATTTTTCAGTGCAACTCACTCATATACTATGTACTACACTGTGCGTTTCTTATATTCTAAGTTTTTCAGTGCAACTCACTCATATACTATGTACTACACTGTGCGTTTCTTATATTCTAAGTTTTTCAGTGCAACTCACTCATATACTATGTACTACACTGTGCGTTTCTTATATTCTAAGTTTTTGAGTGCAACTCACTCATATACTATGTACTACACTGTGCGTTTCTTATATTCTAAGTTTTTCAGTGCAACTCACTCATATACTATGTACTACACTGTGCGTTTCTTATATTCTAAGTTTTTCAGTGCAACTCACTCATATACTATGTACTACACTGTGCGTTTCTTATATTCTAAGTTTTTCAGTTCAACTCACTCATATACTATGTACTACACTGTGCGTTTCTTATATTCTAAGTTTTTCAGTGCAACTCACTCATATACTATGTACTACACTGTGCGTTTCTTATATTCTAAGTTTTTCAGTGCAACTCACTCATATACTATGTACTACACTGTGCGTTTCTTATATTCTAAGTTTTTGAGTGCAACTCACTCATATACTATGTACTACACTGTGCGTTTCTTATATTCTAAGTTTTTCAGTGCAACTCACTCATATACTATGTACTAAACTGTGCGTTTCTATATTCTAAGTTTTTCAGTGCAACTCACTCATATACTATGTACTACACTGTGCGTTTCTTATATTCTAAGTTTTTCAGTGCAACTCACTCATATACTATGTACTACACTGTGCGTTTCTTATATTCTAAGTTTTTCAGTGCAACTCACTCATATACTATGTACTACACTGTGCGTTTCTTATATTCTAAGTTTTTCAGTGCAACTCACTCATATACTATGTACTACACTGTGCGTTTCTTATATTCTAAGTTTTTCAGTGCAACTCACTCATATACTATGTACTACACTGTGCGTTTCGTGTAATGCGGGTTTTTCAGTAAATTCTAAGTTTTTCAGTGCAACTCACTCATATACTATGTACTACACTGTGCGTGTCTTATATTCTAAGTTTTTCAGTGCAACTCACTCATATACTATGTACTACACTGTGCGTGTCTTATATTCTAAGTTTTTCAGTGCAACTCACTCATATACTATGTACTACACTGTGCGTTTCTTATATTCTAAGTTTTTCAGTGCAACTCACTCATATACTATGTACTACACTGTGCGTTTCTTATATTCTAAGTTTTTCAGTGCAACTCACTCATATACTATGTACTACACTGTGCGTTTCTTATATTCTAAGTTTTTCAGTGCAACTCACTCATATACTATGTACTACACTGTGCGTTTCTTATATTCTAAGTTTTTCAGTGCAACTCACTCATATACTATGTACTACACTGTGCGTTTCTTATATTCTAAGTTTTTCAGTGCAACTCACTCATATACTATGTACTACACTGTGCGTTTCTTATATTCTAAGTTTTTCAGTGCAACTCACTCATATACTATGTACTACACTGTGCGTTTCTTATATTCTAAGTTTTTCAGTGCAACTCACTCATATACTATGTACTACACTGTGCGTTTCTTATATTCTAAGTTTTTCAGTGCAACTCACTCATATACTATGTACTACACTGTGCGTTTCTTATATTCTAAGTTTTTCAGTGCAACTCACTCATATACTATGTACTACACTGTGCGTTTCTTATATTCTAAGTTTTTCAGTGCAACTCACTCATATACTATGTACTACACTGTGCGTTTCTTATATTCTAAGTTTTTCAGTGCAACTCACTCATATACTATGTACTACACTGTGCGTTTCTTATATTCTAAGTTTTTCAGTGCAACTCACTCATATACTATGTACTACACTGTGCGTTTCTTATATTCTAAGTTTTTCAGTGCAACTCACTCATATACTATGTACTACACTGTGCGTTTCTTATATTCTAAGTTTTTCAGTGCAACTCACTCATATACTATGTACTACACTGTGCGTTTCTATATTCTAAGTTTTTCAGTGCAACTCACTCATATACTATGTACTACACTGTGCGTTTCTTATATTCTAAGTTTTTCAGTGCAACTCACTCATATACTATGTACTACACTGTGCGTTTCTTATATTCTAAGTTTTTCAGTGCAACTCACTCATATACTATGTACTACACTGTGCGTTTCTTATATTCTAAGTTTTTCAGTGCAACTCACTCATATACTATGTACTACACTGTGCGTTTCTTATATTCTAAGTTTTTCAGTGCAACTCACTAATATACTATGTACTACACTGTGCATTTCGTGTAATGCGGGTTTTTCAGTAAATTCTAAGTTTTTCAGTGCAACTCACTCATATACTATGTACTACACTGTGCGTGTCTTATATTCTAAGTTTTTCAGTGCAACTCACTCATATACTATGTACTACACTGTGCGTTTCTTATATTCTAAGTTTTTCAGTGCAACTCACTCATATACTATGTACTACACTGTGCGTTTCTTATATTCTAAGTTTTTCAGTGCAACTCACTCATATACTATGTACTACACTGTGCGTTTCTTAGATTCTAAGTTTTTCAGTGCAACTCACTCATATACTATGTACTACACTGTGCGTTTCTTATATTCTAAGTTTTTCAGTGCATCTCACTCATATACTATGTACTACACTGTGCGTTTCTTATATTCTAAGTTTTTCAGTGCAACTCACTCATATACTATGTACTACACTGTGCGTTTCTTATATTCTAAGTTTTTCAGTGCAACTCACTCATATACTATGTACTACACTGTGCGTTTCTTATATTCTAAGTTTTTCAGTGCAACTCACTCATATACTATGTACTACACTGTGCATTTCGTGTAATGCGGGTTTTTCAGTAAATTCTAAGTTTTTCAGTGCAACTCACTCATATACTATGTACTACACTGTGCGTGTCTTATATTCTAAGTTTTTCAGTGCAACTCACTCATATACTATGTACTACCCTGTGCGTTTCTTATATTCTAAGTTTTTCAGTGCAACTCACTCATATACTATGTACTACACTGTGCGTTTCTTATATTCTAAGTTTTTCAGTGCAACTCACTCATATACTATGTACTACACTGTGCGTTTCTTATATTCTAAGTTTTTCAGTGCAACTCACTCATATACTATGTACTACACTGTGCGTTTCTTATATTCTAAGTTTTTCAGTGCAACTCACTCATATACTATGTACTACACTGTGCGTTTCTTATATTCTAAGTTTTTCAGTGCAACTCACTCATATACTATGTACTACACTGTGCATTTCGTGTAATGCGGGTTTTTCAGTAAATTCTAAGTTTTTCAGTGCAACTCACTCATATACTATGTACTACACTGTGCGTGTCTTATATTCTAAGTTTTTCAGTGCAACTCACTCATATACTATGTACTACCCTGTGCGTTTCTTATATTCTAAGTTTTTCAGTGCAACTCACTCATATACTATGTACTACACTGTGCGTTTCTTATATTCTAAGTTTTTCAGTGCAACTCACTCATATACTATGTACTACACTGTGCGTTTCTTATATTCTAAGTTTTTCAGTGCAACTCACTCATATACTATGTACTACACTGTGCGTTTCTTATATTCTAAGTTTTTCAGTGCATCTCACTCATATACTATGTACTACACTGTGCGTTTCTTATATTCTAAGTTTTTCAGTGCAACTCACTCATATACTATGTACTACACTGTGCGTTTCTTATATTCTAAGTTTTTCAGTGCAACTCACTCATATACTATGTACTACACTGTGCGTTTCTTATATTCTAAGTTTTTCAGTGCAACTCACTCATATACTATGTACTACACTGTGCGTTTCTTATATTCTAAGTTTTTCAGTGCAACTCACTCATATACTATGTACTACACTGTGCGTTTCTTATATTCTAAGTTTTTCAGTGCAACTCACTCATATACTATGTACTACACTGTGCGTTTCTTATATTCTAAGTTTTTCAGTGCAACTCACTCATATACTATGTACTACACTGTGCGTTTCTTATATTCTAAGTTTTTCAGTGCAACTCACTCATATACTATGTACTACACTGTGCGTTTCTTATATTCTAAGTTTTTTAGTGCAACTCACTCATATACTATATACTACACTGTGTGTTTCTTATATTCTAAGTTTTTCAGTGCAACTCACTCATATACTATGTACTACACTGTGCGTTTCTTATATTCTAGAGTTTTTCAGTGCAACTCACTCATATACTATGTACTACACTGTGCGTTTCTTATATTCTAAGTTTTTCAGTGCAACTCACTCATATACTATGTACTACACTGTGCGTTTCTTATATTCTAAGTTTTTCAGTGCAACTCACTCATATACTATGTACTACACTGTGCGTTTCTTATATTCTAAGTTTTTGAGTGCAACTCACTCATATACTATGTACTACACTGTGCGTTTCTTATATTCTAAGTTTTTCAGTGCAACTCACTCATATACTATGTACTACACTGTGCGTTTCTTATATTCTAAGTTTTTCAGTGCAACTCACTCATATACTATGTACTACACTGTGCGTTTCTTATATTCTAAGTTTTTGAGTGCAACTCACTCATATACTATGTACTACACTGTGCGTTTCTTATATTCTAAGTTTTTCAGTGCAACTCACTCATATACTATGTACTACACTGTGCGTTTCTTATATTCTAAGTTTTTCAGTGCAACTCACTCATATATTATGTACTACACTGTGCGTTTCTTATATTCTAAGTTTTTCAGTGCAACTCACTCATATACTATGTACTACACTGTGCATTTCGTGTAATGCCGGTTTTTCAGTAAATTCTAAGTTTTTCAGTGCAACTCACTTATATACTATGTACTTCACTGTGCGTTTCTTATATTCTAAGTTTTTCAGTGCAACTCACTCATATACTATGTACTACACTGTGCGTTTCTTATATTCTAAGTTTTTCAGTGCAACTCACTCATATACTATGTACTACACTGTGCGTTTCTTATATTCTAAGTTTTTGAGTACAACTCACTCATATACTATGTACTACACTGTGCGTTTCTTATATTCTAAGTTTTTCAGTGCAACTCACTCATATACTATGTACTACACTGTGCGTTTCTTATATTCTAAGTTTTTGAGTGCAACTCACTCATATACCATGTACTACACTGTGCGTTTCTTATATTCTAAGTTTTTGAGTGCAACTCACTCATATACTATGTACTACACTGTGCGTTTCTTATATTCTAAGTTTTTGAGTGCAACTCACTCATATACTATGTACTACACTGTGCGTTTCTTATATTCTAAGTTTATCAGTGCAACTCACTCATATACTATGTACTACACTGTGCGTTTCTTATATTCTAAGTTTTTCAGTGCAACTCACTCATATACTATGTACTACACTGTGCGTTTCTTATATTCTAGAGTTTTTCAGTGCAACTCACTCATATACTATGTACTACACTGTGCGTTTCTTATATTCTAAGTTTTTCAGTGCAACTCACTCATATACTATGTACTACACTGTGCGTTTCTTATATTCTAAGTTTTTCAGTGCAACTCACTCATATACTATGTACTACACTGTGCGTTTCTTATATTCTAAGTTTTTCAGTGCAACTCACTCATATACTATGTACTACACTGTGCGTTTCTTATATTCTAAGTTTTTCAGTGCAACTCACTCATATACTATGTACTACACTGTGCGTTTCTTATATTCTAAGTTTTTCAGTGCAACTCACTCATATACTATGTACTACACTGTGCGTTTCTTATATTCTAAGTTTTTCAGTGCATCTCACTCATATACTATGTACTACACTGTGCGTTTCTTATATTCTAAGTTTTTCAGTGCAACTCACTCATATACTATGTACTACACTGTGCGTTTCTTATATTCTAAGTTTTTCAGTGCAACTCACTCATATACTATGTACTACACTGTGCGTTTCTTATATTCTAAGTTTTTCAGTGCAACTCACTCATATACTATGTACTACACTGTGCGTTTCTTATATTCTAAGTTTTTCAGTGCAACTCACTCATATACTATGTACTACACTGTGCGTTTCTTATATTCTAAGTTTTTCAGTGCAACTCACTCATATACTATGTACTACACTGTGCGTTTCTTATATTCTAAGTTTTTCAGTGCAACTCACTCATATACTATGTACTACACTGTGCGTTTCTTATATTCTAAGTTTTTCAGTGCAACTCACTCATATACTATGTACTACACTGTGCGTTTCTTATATTCTAAGTTTTTCAGTGCAACTCACTCATATACTATGTACTACACTGTGCGTTTCTTATATTCTAAGTTTTTTAGTGCAACTCACTCATATACTATATACTACACTGTGTGTTTCTTATATTCTAAGTTTTTCAGTGCAACTCACTCATATACTATGTACTACACTGTGCGTTTCTTATATTCTAGAGTTTTTCAGTGCAACTCACTCATATACTATGTACTACACTGTGCGTTTCTTATATTCTAAGTTTTTCAGTGCAACTCACTCATATACTATGTACTACACTGTGCGTTTCTTATATTCTAAGTTTTTCAGTGCAACTCACTCATATACTATGTACTACACTGTGCGTTTCTTATATTCTAAGTTTTTCAGTGCAACTCACTCATATACTATGTACTACACTGTGCGTTTCTTATATTCTAAGTTTTTCAGTGCAACTCACTCATATACTATGTACTACACTGTGCGTTTCTTATATTCTAAGTTTTTCAGTGCAACTCACTCATATACTATGTACTACACTGTGCGTTTCTTATATTCTAAGTTTTTCAGTGCAACTCACTCATATACTATGTACTACACTGTGCGTTTCTTATATTCTAAGTTTTTCAGTGCAACTCACTCATATACTATGTACTACACTGTGCGTTTCTTATATTCTAAGTTTTTCAGTGCAACTCACTCATATATTATGTACTACACTGTGCGTTTCTTATATTCTAAGTTTTTCAGTGCAACTCACTCATATACTATGTACTACACTGTGCATTTCGTGTAATGCCGGTTTTTCAGTAAATTCTAAGTTTTTCAGTGCAACTCACTCATATACTATGTACTTCACTGTGCGTTTCTTATATTCTAAGTTTTTCAGTGCAACTCACTCATATACTATGTACTACACTGTGCGTTTCTTATATTCTAAGTTTTTCAGTGCAACTCACTCATATACTATGTACTACACTGTGCGTTTCTTATATTCTAAATTTTTGAGTACAACTCACTCATATACTATGTACTACACTGTGCGTTTCTTATATTCTAAGTTTTTCAGTGCAACTCACTCATATACTATGTACTACACTGTGCGTTTCTTATATTCTAAGTTTTTGAGTGCAACTCACTCATATACCATGTACTACACTGTGCGTTTCTTATATTCTAAGTTTTTGAGTGCAACTCACTCATATACTATGTACTACACTGTGCGTTTCTTATATTCTAAGTTTTTCAGTGCAACTCACTCATATACTATGTACTACACTGTGCGTTTCTTATATTCTAAGTTTATCAGTGCAACTCACTCATATACTATGTACTACACTGTGCGTTTCTTATATTCTAAGTTTTTCAGTGCAACTCACTCATATACTATGTACTACACTGTGCGTTTCTTATATTCTAGAGTTTTTCAGTGCAACTCACTCATATACTATGTACTACACTGTGCGTTTCTTATATTCTAAGTTTTTCAGTGCAACTCACTCATATACTATGTACTACACTGTGCGTTTCTTATATTCTAAGTTTTTCAGTGCAACTCACTCATATACTATGTACTACACTGTGCGTTTCTTATATTCTAAGTTTTTCAGTGCAACTCACTCATATACTATGTACTACACTGTGCGTTTCTTATATTCTAAGTTTTTCAGTGCAACTCACTCATATACTATGTACTACACTGTGCGTTTCTTATATTCTAAGTTTTTCAGTGCATCTCACTCATATACTATGTACTACACTGTGCGTTTCTTATATTCTAAGTTTTTCAGTGCAACTCACTCATATACTATGTACTACACTGTGCGTTTCTTATATTCTAAGTTTTTCAGTGCAACTCACTCATATACTATGTACTACACTGTGCGTTTCTTATATTCTAAGTTTTTCAGTGCAACTCACTCATATACTATGTACTACACTGTGCGTTTCTTATATTCTAAGTTTTTCAGTGCAACTCACTCATATACTATGTACTACACTGTGCGTTTCTTATATTCTAAGTTTTTCAGTGCAACTCACTCATATACTATGTACTACACTGTGCGTTTCTTATATTCTAAGTTTTTCAGTGCAACTCACTCATATACTATGTACTACACTGTGCGTTTCTTATATTCTAAGTTTTTCAGTGCAACTCACTCATATACTATGTACTACACTGTGCGTTTCTTATATTCTAAGTTTTTTAGTGCAACTCACTCATATACTATATACTACACTGTGTGTTTCTTATATTCTAAGTTTTTCAGTGCAACTCACTCATATACTATGTACTACACTGTGCGTTTCTTATATTCTAGAGTTTTTCAGTGCAACTCACTCATATACTATGTACTACACTGTGCGTTTCTTATATTCTAAGTTTTTCAGTGCAACTCACTCATATACTATGTACTACACTGTGCGTTTCTTATATTCTAAGTTTTTCAGTGCAACTCACTCATATACTATGTACTACACTGTGCGTTTCTTATATTCTAAGTTTTTGAGTGCAACTCACTCATATACTATGTACTACACTGTGCGTTTCTTATATTCTAAGTTTTTCAGTGCAACTCACTCATATACTATGTACTACACTGTGCGTTTCTTATATTCTAAGTTTTTCAGTGCAACTCACTCATATACTATGTACTACACTGTGCGTTTCTTATATTCTAAGTTTTTGAGTGCAACTCACTCATATACTATGTACTACACTGTGCGTTTCTTATATTCTAAGTTTTTCAGTGCAACTCACTCATATACTATGTACTACACTGTGCGTTTCTTATATTCTAAGTTTTTCAGTGCAACTCACTCATATACTATGTACTACACTGTGCGTTTCTTATATTCTAAGTTTTTCAGTGCAACTCACTCATATACTATGTACTACACTGTGCGTTTCTTATATTCTAAGTTTTTCAGTGCAACTCACTCATATACTATGTACTACACTGTGCGTTTCTTATATTCTAAGTTTTTTAGTGCAACTCACTCATATACTATATACTACACTGTGTGTTTCTTATATTCTAAGTTTTTCAGTGCAACTCACTCATATACTATGTACTACACTGTGCGTTTCTTATATTCTAGAGTTTTTCAGTGCAACTCACTCATATACTATGTACTACACTGTGCGTTTCTTATATTCTAAGTTTTTCAGTGCAACTCACTCATATACTATGTACTACACTGTGCGTTTCTTATATTCTAAGTTTTTCAGTGCAACTCACTCATATACTATGTACTACACTGTGCGTTTCTTATATTCTAAGTTTTTGAGTGCAACTCACTCATATACTATGTACTACACTGTGCGTTTCTTATATTCTAAGTTTTTCAGTGCAACTCACTCATATACTATGTACTACACTGTGCGTTTCTTATATTCTAAGTTTTTCAGTGCAACTCACTCATATACTATGTACTACACTGTGCGTTTCTTATATTCTAAGTTTTTGAGTGCAACTCACTCATATACTATGTACTACACTGTGCGTTTCTTATATTCTAAGTTTTTCAGTGCAACTCACTCATATACTATGTACTACACTGTGCGTTTCTTATATTCTAAGTTTTTCAGTGCAACTCACTCATATATTATGTACTACACTGTGCGTTTCTTATATTCTAAGTTTTTCAGTGCAACTCACTCATATACTATGTACTACACTGTGCATTTCGTGTAATGCCGGTTTTTCAGTAAATTCTAAGTTTTTCAGTGCAACTCACTCATATACTATGTACTTCACTGTGCGTTTCTTATATTCTAAGTTTTTCAGTGCAACTCACTCATATACTATGTACTACACTGTGCGTTTCTTATATTCTAAGTTTTTCAGTGCAACTCACTCATATACTATGTACTACACTGTGCGTTTCTTATATTCTAAGTTTTTGAGTACAACTCACTCATATACTATGTACTACACTGTGCGTTTCTTATATTCTAAGTTTTTCAGTGCAACTCACTCATATACTATGTACTACACTGTGCGTTTCTTATATTCTAAGTTTTTGAGTGCAACTCACTCATATACCATGTACTACACTGTGCGTTTCTTATATTCTAAGTTTTTGAGTGCAACTCACTCATATACTATGTACTACACTGTGCGTTTCTTATATTCTAAGTTTTTCAGTGCAACTCACTCATATACTATGTACTACACTGTGCGTTTCTTATATTCTAAGTTTATCAGTGCAACTCACTCATATACTATGTACTACACTGTGCGTTTCTTATATTCTAAGTTTTTCAGTGCAACTCACTCATATACTATGTACTACACTGTGCGTTTCTTATATTCTAGAGTTTTTCAGTGCAACTCACTCATATACTATGTACTACACTGTGCGTTTCTTATATTCTAAGTTTTTCAGTGCAACTCACTCATATACTATGTACTACACTGTGCGTTTCTTATATTCTAAGTTTTTCAGTGCAACTCACTCATATACTATGTACTACACTGTGCGTTTCTTATATTCTAAGTTTTTCAGTGCAACTCACTCATATACTATGTACTACACTGTGCGTTTCTTATATTCTAAGTTTTTCAGTGCAACTCACTCATATACTATGTACTACACTGTGCGTTTCTTATATTCTAAGTTTTTCAGTGCAACTCACTCATATACTATGTACTACACTGTGCGTTTCTTATATTCTAAGTTTTTCAGTGCAACTCACTCATATACTATGTACTACACTGTGCGTTTCTTATATTCTAAGTTTTTCAGTGCAACTCACTCATATACTATGTACTACACTGTGCGTTTCTTATATTCTAAGTTTTTCAGTGCAACTCACTCATATACTATGTACTACACTGTGCGTTTCTTATATTCTAAGTTTTTCAGTGCAACTCACTCATATACTATGTACTACACTGTGCGTTTCTTATATTCTAAGTTTTTCAGTGCAACTCACTCATATACTATGTACTACACTGTGCGTTTCTTATATTCTAAGTTTTTCAGTGCAACTCACTCATATACTATGTACTACACTGTTCGTTTCTTATATTCTAAGTTTTTCAGTGCAACTCACTCATATACTATGTACTACACTGTGCATTTCGTGTAATGCGGGTTTTTCAGTAAATTCTAAGTTTTTCAGTGCAACTCACTCATATACTATGTACTACACTGTGCGTTTCTTATATTCTAAGTTTTTCAGTGCAACTCACTCATATACTATGTACTACACTGTGCGTTTCTTATATTCTAGAGTTTTTCAGTGCAACTCACTCATATACTATGTACTACACTGTGCGTTTCTTATATTCTAAGTTTTTCAGTGCAACTCACTCATATACTATGTACTACACTGTGCGTTTCTTATATTCTAAGTTTTTCAGTGCAACTCACTCATATACTATGTACTACACTGTGCGTTTCTTATATTCTAAGTTTTTCAGTGCAACTCACTCATTCATATACTATGTACTACACTGTGCGTTTCTTATATTCTAAGTTTTTCAGTGCAACTCACTCATATACTATGTACTTCACTGTGCGTTTCTTATATTCTAAGTTTTTCAGTGCAACTCACTCATATACTATGTACTACACTGTGCGTTTCTTATATTCTAAGTTTTTCAGTGCAACTCACTCATATACTATGTACTACACTGTGCGTTTCTTATATTCTAAGTTTTTTAGTGCAACTCACTCATATACTATATACTACACTGTGTGTTTCTTATATTCTAAGTTTTTCAGTGCAACTCACTCATATACTATGTACTACACTGTGCGTTTCTTATATTCTAGAGTTTTTCAGTGCAACTCACTCATATACTATGTACTACACTGTGCGTTTCTTATATTCTAAGTTTTTCAGTGCAACTCACTCATATACTATGTACTACACTGTGCGTTTCTTATATTCTAAGTTTTTCAGTGCAACTCACTCATATACTATGTACTACACTGTGCGTTTCTTATATTCTAAGTTTTTGAGTGCAACTCACTCATATACTATGTACTACACTGTGCGTTTCTTATATTCTAAGTTTTTCAGTGCAACTCACTCATATACTATGTACTACACTGTGCGTTTCTTATATTCTAAGTTTTTCAGTGCAACTCACTCATATACTATGTACTACACTGTGCGTTTCTTATATTCTAAGTTTTTGAGTGCAACTCACTCATATACTATGTACTACACTGTGCGTTTCTTATATTCTAAGTTTTTCAGTGCAACTCACTCATATACTATGTACTACACTGTGCGTTTCTTATATTCTAAGTTTTTCAGTGCAACTCACTCATATACTATGTACTACACTGTGCGTTTCTTATATTCTAAGTTTTTCAGTGCAACTCACTCATATACTATGTACTACACTGTGCGTTTCTTATATTCTAAGTTTTTCAGTGCAACTCACTCATATACTATGTACTACACTGTGCGTTTCTTATATTCTAAGTTTTTTAGTGCAACTCACTCATATACTATATACTACACTGTGTGTTTCTTATATTCTAAGTTTTTCAGTGCAACTCACTCATATACTATGTACTACACTGTGCGTTTCTTATATTCTAGAGTTTTTCAGTGCAACTCACTCATATACTATGTACTACACTGTGCGTTTCTTATATTCTAAGTTTTTCAGTGCAACTCACTCATATACTATGTACTACACTGTGCGTTTCTTATATTCTAAGTTTTTCAGTGCAACTCACTCATATACTATGTACTACACTGTGCGTTTCTTATATTCTAAGTTTTTGAGTGCAACTCACTCATATACTATGTACTACACTGTGCGTTTCTTATATTCTAAGTTTTTCAGTGCAACTCACTCATATACTATGTACTACACTGTGCGTTTCTTATATTCTAAGTTTTTCAGTGCAACTCACTCATATACTATGTACTACACTGTGCGTTTCTTATATTCTAAGTTTTTGAGTGCAACTCACTCATATACTATGTACTACACTGTGCGTTTCTTATATTCTAAGTTTTTCAGTGCAACTCACTCATATACTATGTACTACACTGTGCGTTTCTTATATTCTAAGTTTTTCAGTGCAACTCACTCATATATTATGTACTACACTGTGCGTTTCTTATATTCTAAGTTTTTCAGTGCAACTCACTCATATACTATGTACTACACTGTGCATTTCGTGTAATGCCGGTTTTTCAGTAAATTCTAAGTTTTTCAGTGCAACTCACTCATATACTATGTACTTCACTGTGCGTTTCTTATATTCTAAGTTTTTCAGTGCAACTCACTCATATACTATGTACTACACTGTGCGTTTCTTATATTCTAAGTTTTTCAGTGCAACTCACTCATATACTATGTACTACACTGTGCGTTTCTTATATTCTAAGTTTTTGAGTACAACTCACTCATATACTATGTACTACACTGTGCGTTTCTTATATTCTAAGTTTTTCAGTGCAACTCACTCATATACTATGTACTACACTGTGCGTTTCTTATATTCTAAGTTTTTGAGTGCAACTCACTCATATACCATGTACTACACTGTGCGTTTCTTATATTCTAAGTTTTTGAGTGCAACTCACTCATATACTATGTACTACACTGTGCGTTTCTTATATTCTAAGTTTTTCAGTGCAACTCACTCATATACTATGTACTACACTGTGCGTTTCTTATATTCTAAGTTTATCAGTGCAACTCACTCATATACTATGTACTACACTGTGCGTTTCTTATATTCTAAGTTTTTCAGTGCAACTCACTCATATACTATGTACTACACTGTGCGTTTCTTATATTCTAGAGTTTTTCAGTGCAACTCACTCATATACTATGTACTACACTGTGCGTTTCTTATATTCTAAGTTTTTCAGTGCAACTCACTCATATACTATGTACTACACTGTGCGTTTCTTATATTCTAAGTTTTTCAGTGCAACTCACTCATATACTATGTACTACACTGTGCGTTTCTTATATTCTAAGTTTTTCAGTGCACTCATATACTATGTACTACACTGTGCGTTTCTTATATTCTAAGTTTTTCAGTGCAACTCACTCATATACTATGTACTACACTGTGCGTTTCTTATATTCTAAGTTTTTCAGTGCAACTCACTCATATACTATGTACTACACTGTGCGTTTCTTATATTCTAAGTTTTTCAGTGCAACTCACTCATATACTATGTACTACACTGTGCGTTTCTTATATTCTAAGTTTTTCAGTGCAACTCACTCATATACTATGTACTACACTGTGCGTTTCTTATATTCTAAGTTTTTCAGTGCAACTCACTCATATACTATGTACTACACTGTGCGTTTCTTATATTCTAAGTTTTTCAGTGCAACTCACTCATATACTATGTACTACACTGTGCGTTTCTTATATTCTAAGTTTTTCAGTGCAACTCACTCATATACTATGTACTACACTGTGCGTTTCTTATATTCTAAGTTTTTCAGTGCAACTCACTCATATACTATGTACTACACTGTTCGTTTCTTATATTCTAAGTTTTTCAGTGCAACTCACTCATATACTATGTACTACACTGTGCATTTCGTGTAATGCGGGTTTTTCAGTAAATTCTAAGTTTTTCAGTGCAACTCACTCATATACTATGTACTACACTGTGCGTTTCTTATATTCTAAGTTTTTCAGTGCAACTCACTCATATACTATGTACTACACTGTGCGTTTCTTATATTCTAGAGTTTTTCAGTGCAACTCACTCATATACTATGTACTACACTGTGCGTTTCTTATATTCTAAGTTTTTCAGTGCAACTCACTCATATACTATGTACTACACTGTGCGTTTCTTATATTCTAAGTTTTTCAGTGCAACTCACTCATATACTATGTACTACACTGTGCGTTTCTTATATTCTAAGTTTTTCAGTGCAACTCACTCATTCATATACTATGTACTACACTGTGCGTTTCTTATATTCTAAGTTTTTCAGTGCAACTCACTCATATACTATGTACTACACTGTGCGTTTCTTATATTCTAAGTTTTTCAGTGCAACTCACTCATATACTATGTACTACACTGTGCGTTTCTTATATTCTAAGTTTTTCAGTGCAACTCACTCATATACTATGTACTACACTGTGCGTTTCTTATATTCTAAGTTTTTCAGTGCAACTCACTCATATACTATGTACTACACTGTGCGTTTCTTATATTCTAAGTTTTTCAGTGCAACTCACTCATATACTATGTACTACACTGTGCGTTTCTTATATTCTAAGTTTTTCAGTGCAACTCACTCATATACTATGTACTACACTGTGCGTTTCTTATATTCTAAGTTTTTGAGTGCAACTCACTCATATACTATGTACTACACTGTGCGTTTCTTATATTCTAAGTTTTTCAGTTGAACTCACTCATATACTATGTACTACACTGTGCGTTTCTTATATTCTAAGTTTTTCAGTGCAACTCACTCATATACTATGTACTACACTGTGCGTTTCTTATATTCTAAGTTTTTCAGTGCAACTCACTCATATACTATGTACTACACTGTGCGTTTCTTATATTCTAAGTTTTTCAGTGCAACTCACTCATATACTATGTACTACACTGTGCGTTTCTTATATTCTAAGTTTTTCAGTGCAACTCACTCATATACTATGTACTACACTGTGCGTTTCTTATGTTCTAAGTTTTTCAGTGCAACTCACTCATATACTATGTACTACACTGTGCGTTTCTTATATTCTAAGTTTTTCAGTGCAACTCACTCATATACTATGTACTACACTGTGCGTTTCTTATATTCTAAGTTTTTCAGTGCAACTCACTCATATACTATGTACTACACTGTGCGTTTCTTATATTCTAAGTTTTTCAGTGCAACTCACTCATATACTATGTACTACACTGTGCGTTTCTTATATTCTAAGTTTTTGAGTGCAACTCACTCATATACTATGTACTACACTGTGCGTTTCTTATATTCTAAGTTTTTCAGTGCAACTCACTCATATACTATGTACTACACTGTGCGTTTCTTATATTCTAAGTTTTTCAGTGCAACTCACTCATATACTATGTACTACACTGTGCGTTTCTTATATTCTAGAGTTTTTCAGTGCAACTCACTCATATACTATGTACTACACTGTGCGTTTCTTATATTCTAAGTTTTTCAGTGCAACTCACTCATATACTATGTACTACACTGTGCGTTTCTTATATTCTAAGTTTTTCAGTGCAACTCACTCATATACTATGTACTACACTGTGCGTTTCTTATATTCTAAGTTTTTCAGTGCAACTCACTCATTCATATACTACGTACTACACTGTGCGTTTCTTATATTCTAAGTTTTTCAGTGCAACTCACTCATATACTACGTACTACACTGTGCGTTTCTTATATTCTAAGTTTTTCAGTGCAACTCACTCATATACTATGTACTACACTGTGCGTTTCTTATATTCTAAGTTTTTCATTGCAACTCACTCATATACGATGTACTACACTGTGCGTTTCTTATATTCTAAGTTTTTCAGTGCAACTCACTCATATACGATGTACTACACTGTGCGTTTCTTATATTCTAAGTTTTTCAGTGCAACTCACTCATATACTATGTACTACACTGTGCGTTTCTTATATTCTAAGTTTTTCAGTGCAACTCACTCATATACTATGTACTACACTGTGCGTTTCTTATATTCTAAGTTTTTCAGTGCAACTCACTCATATACTATGTACTACACTGTGCGTTTCTTATATTCTAAGTTTTTCAGTGCAACTCACTCATATACTATGTACTACACTGTGCGTTTCTTAGATTCTAAGTTTTTCAGTGCAACTCACTCATATACTATGTACTACACTGTGCGTTTCTTAGATTCTAAGTTTTTCAGTGCAACTCACTCATATACTATGTACTACACTGTGCGTTTCTTATATTCTAAGTTTTTCAGTGCAACTCACTCATATACTATGTACTACACTGTGCGTTTCTTATATTCTAAGTTTTTCAGTGCAACTCACTCATATACTATGTACTACACTGTGCGTTTCTTATATTCTAAGTTTTTCAGTGCAACTCACTCATATACTATGTACTACACTGTGCGTTTCTTATATTCTAAGTTTTTCAGTGCAACTCACTCATATACTATGTACTACACTGTGCGTTTCTTATATTCTAAGTTTTTCAGTGCAACTCACTCATATACTATGTACTACACTGTGCGTTTCTTATATTCTAAGTTTTTCAGTGCAACTCACTCATATACTATGTACTACACTGTGCGTTTCTTATATTCTAGAGTTTTTCAGTGCAACTCACTCATATACTATGTACTACACTGTGCGTTTCTTATATTCTAAGTTTTTCAGTGCAACTCACTCATATACTATGTACTACACTGTGCGTTTCTTATATTCTAAGTTTTTCAGTGCAACTCACTCATATACTATGTACTACACTGTGCGTTTCTTATATTCTAAGTTTTTCAGTGCAACTCACTCATTCATATACTATGTACTACACTGTGCGTTTCTTATATTCTAAGTTTTTCAGTGCAACTCACTCATATACTATGTACTACACTGTGCGTTTCTTATATTCTAAGTTTTTCAGTGCAACTCACTCATATACTATGTACTACACTGTGCGTTTCTTATATTCTAAGTTTTTCAGTGCAACTCACTCATATACTATGTACTACACTGTGCGTTTCTTATATTCTAAGTTTTTCAGTGCAACTCACTCATATACTATGTACTACACTGTGCGTTTCTTATATTCTAAGTTTTTCAGTGCAACTCACTCATATACTATGTACTACACTGTGCGTTTCTTATATTCTAAGTTTTTCAGTGCAACTCACTCATATACTATGTACTACACTGTGCGTTTCTTATATTCTAAGTTTTTCAGTGCAACTCACTCATTCATATACTATGTACTACACTGTGCGTTTCTTATATTCTAAGTTTTTCAGTGCAACTCACTCATATACTATGTACTACACTGTGCGTTTCTTATATTCTAAGTTTTTCAGTGCAACTCACTCATATACTATGTACTACACTGTGCGTTTCTTATATTCTAAGTTTTTCAGTGCAACTCACTCATATACTATGTACTACACTGTGCGTTTCTTATATTCTAAGTTTTTCAGTGCAACTCACTCATATACTATGTACTACACTGTGCGTTTCTTATATTCTAAGTTTTTCAGTGCAACACACTCATATACTATGTACTACACTGTGCGTTTCTTATATTCTAAGTTTTTCAGTGCAACTCACTCATATACTATGTACTACACTGTGCGTTTCTTATATTCTAAGTTTTTCAGTGCAACTCACTCATATATTATATACTACACTGTGCGTTTCTTATATTCTAAGTTTTTCAGTGCAACTCACTCATATACTATGTACTACACTGTGCGTTTCTTATATTCTAAGTTTTTCAGTGCAACTCACTCATATACTATGTACTATACTGTGCGTTTCTTATATTCTAAGTTTTTCAGTGCAACTCACTCATATACTATGTACTACACTGTGCGTTTCTTATATTCTAAGTTTTTGAGTGCAACTCACTCATATACTATGTACTACACTATGCATTTCGTGTAATGCGGGTTTTTCAGTAAATTCTAAGTTTTTCAGTGCAACTCACTCATATACTATGTACTACACTGTGCGTTTCTTATATTCTAAGTTTTTCAGTGCAACTCACTCATATACTATGTACTACACTGTGCGTTTCTTATATTCTAGAGTTTTTCAGTGCAACTCACTCATATACTATGTACTACACTGTGCGTTTCTTATATTCTAAGTTTTTCAGTGCAACTCACTCATATACTATGTACTACACTGTGCGTTTCTTATATTCTAAGTTTTCAGTGCAACTCACTCATTCATATACTATGTACTACACTGTGCGTTTCTTATATTCTAAGTTTTTCAGTGCAACTCACTCATATACTATGTACTACACTGTGCGTTTCTTATATTCTAAGTTTTTCAGTGCAACTCACTCATATACTATGTACTACACTGTGCGTTTCTTATATTCTAAGTTTTTCAGTGCAACTCACTCATATACTATGTACTACACTGTGCGTTTCTTATATTCTAAGTTTTTGAGTGCAACTCACTCATATACTATGTACTACACTGTGCGTTTCTTATATTCTAAGTTTTTCAGTGCAACTCACTCATATACTATGTACTACACTGTGCGTTTCTTATATTCTAAGTTTTTCAGTGCAACTCACTCATTCATATACTATGTACTACACTGTGCGTTTCTTATATTCTAAGTTTTTCAGTGCAACTCACTCATATACTATGTACTACACTGTGCGTTTCTTATATTCTAAGTTTTTCAGTGCAACTCACTCATATACTATGTACTACACTGTGCGTTTCTTATATTCTAAGTTTTTCAGTGCAACTCACTCATATACTATGTACTACACTGTGCGTTTCTTATATTCTAAGTTTTTCAGTGCAACTCACTCATATACTATGTACTACACTGTGCGTTTCTTATATTCTAAGTTTTTCAGTGCAACACACTCATATACTATGTACTACACTGTGCGTTTCTTATATTCTAAGTTTTTCAGTGCAACTCACTCATATACTATGTACTACACTGTGCGTTTCTTATATTCTAAGTTTTTCAGTGCAACTCACTCATATATTATGTACTACACTGTGCGTTTCTTATATTCTAAGTTTTTCAGTGCAACTCACTCATATACTATGTACTACACTGTGCGTTTCTTATATTCTAAGTTTTTCAGTGCAACTCACTCATATACTATGTACTATACTGTGCGTTTCTTATATTCTAAGTTTTTCAGTGCAACTCACTCATATACTATGTACTACACTGTGCGTTTCTTATATTCTAAGTTTTTCAGTGCAACTCACTCATATACTATGTACTACACTGTGCATTTCGTGTAATGCGGGTTT
The DNA here is from genome assembly GCF_978045245.1 of Mus caroli. NCBI lineage: Eukaryota > Metazoa > Chordata > Mammalia > Rodentia > Muridae > Mus > Mus caroli. The sequence goes on along the minus strand of NW_028227895.1, from coordinate 23,660 downwards.
TTCAGTAAATTCTAAGTTTTTCAGTGCAACTCACTCATATACTATGTACTACACTGTGCGTTTCTTATATTCTAAGTTTTTCAGTGCAACTCACTCATATACTATGTACTACACTGTGCGTTTCTTATATTCTAAGTTTTTCAGTGCAACTCACTCATATACTATGTACTACACTGTGCGTTTCTTATATTCTAAGTTTTTCAGTGCAACTCACTCATATACTATGTACTACACTGTGCGTTTCTTATATTCTAAGTTTTTGAGTGCAACTCACTCATATACTATGTACTACACTGTGCGTTTCTTATATTCTAAGTTTTTCAGTGCAACTCACTCATATACTATGTACTACACTGTGCGTTTCTTATATTCTAATTTTTCAGTGCAACTCACTCATATACTATGTACTACACTGTGCGTTTCTTATATTCTAAGTTTTTCAGTGCAACTCACTCATATACTATGTACTACACTGTGCGTTTCTTATATTCTAAGTTTTTCAGTGCAACTCACTCATATACTATGTACTACACTGTGCGTTTCTTATATTCTAAGTTTTTCAGTGCAACTCACTCATATACTATGTACTACACTGTGCGTTTCTTATATTCTAAGTTTTTCAGTGCAACTCACTCATATACTATGTACTACACTGTGCGTTTCTTATATTCTAAGTTTTTCAGTGCAACTCACTCATATACTATGTACTACACTGTGCGTTTCTTATATTCTAAGTTTTTCAGTGCAACTCACTCATATACTATGTACTACACTGTGCGTTTCTTATATTCTAAGTTTTTCAGTGCAACTCACTCATATACTATGTACTACACTGTGCGTTTCTTATATTCTAAGTTTTTCAGTGCAACTCACTCATATACTATGTACTACACTGTGCGTTTCTTATATTCTAAGTTTTTGAGTGCAACTCACTCATATACTATGTACTACACTGTGCGTTTCTTATATTCTAAGTTTTTCAGTGCAACTCACTCATATACTATGTACTACACTGTGCGTTTCTTATATTCTAAGTTTTTTAGTGCAACTCACTCATATAATATGTACTACACTGTGCGTTTTATATTCTAGAGTTTTTCAGTGCAACTCACTCATATACTATGTACTACACTGTGCGTTTCTTATATTCTAAGTTTTTCAGTGCAACTCATTCATATACTATGTACTGCACTGTGCGTTTCTTATATTCTAAGTTTTTCAGTGCAACTCACTCATATACTATGTACTACACTGTGCGTTTCTTATATTCTAAGTTTTTCAGTGCAACTCACTCATTCATATACTATGTACTACACTGTGCGTTTCTTATATTCTAAGTTTTTCAGTGCAACTCACTCATATACTATGTACTACACTGTGCGTTTCTTATATTCTAAGTTTTTCAGTGCAACTCACTCATATACTATGTACTACACTGTGCGTTTCTTATATTCTAAGTTTTTCAGTGCAACTCACTCATATACTATGTACTACACTGTGCGTTTCTTATATTCTAAGTTTTTCAGTGCAACTCACTCATATACTATGTACTACACTGTGCGTTTCTTATATTCTAAGTTTTTCAGTGCAACTCACTCATATACTATGTACTACACTGTGCGTTTCTTATATTCTAAGTTTTTCAGTGCAACTCACTCATATACTATGTACTACACTGTGCGTTTCTTATATTCTAAGTTTTTCAGTGCAACTCACTCATATACTATGTACTACACTGTGCGTTTCTTATATTCTAAGTTTTTCAGTGCAACTCACTCATATACTATGTACTATACTGTGCGTTTCTTATATTCTAAGTTTTTCAGTGCAACTCACTCATATACTATGTACTACACTGTGCGTTTCTTATATTCTAAGTTTTTCAGTGCAACTCACTCATATACTATGTACTACACTGTGCATTTCGTGTAATGCGGGTTTTTCAGTAAATTCTAAGTTTTTCAGTGCAACTCACTCATATACTATGTACTACACTGTGCGTTTCTTATATTCTAAGTTTTTCAGTGCAACTCACTCATATACTATGTACTACACTGTGCGTTTCTTATATTCTAAGTTTTTCAGTGGAACTCACTCATATACTATGTACTACACTGTGCGTTTCTTATATTCTAAGTTTTTGAGTGCAACACACTCATATACTATGTACTACACTGTGCGTTTCTTATATTCTAAGTTTTTCAGTGCAACTCACTCATATACTATGTACTACACTGTGCGTTTCTTATATTCTAATTTTTCAGTGCAACTCACTCATATACTATGTACTACACTGTGCGTTTCTTATATTCTAAGTTTTTCAGTGCAACTCACTCATATACTATGTACTACACTGTGCGTTTCTTATATTCTAAGTTTTTCAGTGCAACTCACTCATATACTATGTACTACACTGTGCGTTTCTTATATTCTAAGTTTTTGAGTGCAACTCACTCATATACTATGTACTACACTGTGCGTTTCTTATATTCTAAGTTTTTCAGTGCAACTCACTCATATACTATGTACTACACTGTGCGTTTCTTATATTCTAAGTTTTTCAGTGCAACTCACTCATATACTATGTACTACACTGTGCGTTTCTTATATTCTAAGTTTTTCAGTGCAACTCACTCATATACTATGTACTACACTGTGCGTTTCTTATATTCTAAGTTTTTCAGTGCAACTCACTCATATACTATGTACTACACTGTGCGTTTCTTATATTCTAAGTTTTTCAGTGCAACTCACTCATATACTATGTACTACACTGTGCGTTTCTTATATTCTAAGTTTTCAGTGCAACTCACTCATATACTATGTACTACACTGTGCGTTTCTTATATTCTAAGTTTTTCATTGCAACTCACTCATATACTATTTACTACACTGTGCGTTTCTTATATTCTAAGTTTTTCAGTGCAACTCACTCATATACTATGTACTACACTGTGCGTTTCTTATATTCTAAGTTTTTCAGTGCAACTCACTCATATACTATGTACTACACTGTGCATTTCGTGTAATGCGGGTTTTTCAGTAAATTCTAAGTTTTTCAGTGCAACTCACTCATATACTATGTACTACACTGTGCGTTTCTTATATTCTAAGTTTTTCAGTGCAACTCACTCATATACTATGTACTACACTGTGCGTTTCTTATATTCTAAGTTTTTGAGTGCAACTCACTCATATACTATGTACTACACTGTGCGTTTCTTATATTCTAAGTTTTTCAGTGCAACTCACTCATATACTATGTACTACACTGTGCGTTTCTTATATTCTAAGTTTTTCAGTGCAACTCACTCATATACTATGTACTACACTGTGCGTTTCTTATATTCTAAGTTTTTCAGTGCAACTCACTCATATACTATGTACTACACTGTGCGTTTCTTATATTCTAAGTTTTTCAGTGCAACTCACTCATATACTATGTACTACACTGTGCGTTTCTTATATTCTAAGTTTTTCAGTGCAACTCACTCATATACTATGTACTACTCTGTGCGTTTCTTATATTCTAAGTTTTTCAGTGCAACTCACTCATATACTATGTACTACACTGTGCGTTTCTTATATTCTAAGTTTTTGAGTGCAACTCACTCATATACTATGTACTACACTGTGCGTTTCTTATATTCTAAGTTTTTCAGTGCAACTCACTCATATACTATGTACTACACTGTGCGTTTCTTAAATTCTAAGTTTTTCAGTGCAACTCACTCATATACAATGTACTACACTGTGCGTTTCTTATATTCTAAGTTTTTCAGTGCAACTCACTCATATACTATGTACTACACTGTGCGTTTCTTATATTCTAAGTTTTTCAGTGCAACTCACTCATATACTATGTATTACACTGTGCGTTTCTTATATTCTAAGTTTTTGAGTGCAACTCACTCATATACTATGTACTACACTGTGCGTTTCTTATATTCTAAGTTTTTCAGTGCAACTCACTCATATACTATGTACTACACTGTGAGTTTCTTATATTCTAAGTTTTACAGTGCAACTCACTCATATACTATGTACTACACTGTGCGTTTTTTATATTCTAAGTTTTTCAGTGCAACTCATTCATATACTATGTACTACACTGTGCGTTTCTTATATTCTAAGTTTTTCAGTGCAACTCACTCATATACTATGTACTACACTGTGCGTTTCTTATATTCTAAGTTTTTCAGTGCAACTCACTCATATACTATGTACTACACTGTGCGTTTCTTATATTCTAAGTTTTTCAGTGCAACTCACTCATATACTATGTACTACACTGTGCGTTTCTTATATTCTAAGTTTTTCAGTGCAACTCACTCATATACTATGTACAACACTATGCATTTCGTGTAATGCGGGTTTTTCAGTAAATTCTAAGTTTTTCAGTGCAACTCACTCATATACTATGTACTACACTGTGCGTTTCTTATATTCTAAGTTTTTCAGTGCAACTCACTCATATACTATGTACTACACTGTGCGTTTCTTAGATTCTAAGTTTTTCAGTGCAACTCACTCATATACTATGTACTACACTGTGCGTTTCTTATATTCTAAGTTTTTCAGTGCAACTCACTCATATACTATGTACTACACTGTGCGTTTCTTATATTCTAAGTTTTTCAGTGCAACTCACTCATTCATATACTATGTACTACACTGTGCGTTTCTTATATTCTAAGTTTTTCAGTGCAACTCACTCATATACTATGTACTACACTGTGCGTTTCTTATATTCTAAGTTTTTCAGTGCAACTCACTCATATACTATGTACTACACTGTGCGTTTCTTATATTCTAAGTTTTTCAGTGCAACTCACTCATATACTATGTACTACACTGTGCGTTTCTTATATTCTAAGTTTTTCAGTGCAACTCACTCATATACTATGTACTACACTGTGCGTTTCTTATATTCTAAGTTTTTCAGTGCAACTCACTCATATACTATGTACTACACTGTGCGTTTCTTATATTCTAAGTTTTTCAGTGCAACTCACTCATATACTATGTACTACACTGTGCGTTTCTTATATTCTAAGTTTTTCAGTGCAACTCACTCATTCATATACTATGTACTACACTGTGCGTTTCTTATATTCTAAGTTTTTCAGTGCAACTCACTCATATACTATGTACTACACTGTGCGTTTCTTATATTCTAAGTTTTTCAGTGCAACTCACTCATATACTATGTACTACACTGTGCGTTTCTTATATTCTAAGTTTTTCAGTGCAACTCACTCATATACTATGTACTACACTGTGCGTTTCTTATATTCTAAGTTTTTCAGTGCAACTCACTCATATACTATGTACTACACTGTGCGTTTCTTATATTCTAAGTTTTTCAGTGCAACACACTCATATACTATGTACTACACTGTGCGTTTCTTATATTCTAAGTTTTTCAGTGCAACTCACTCATATACTATGTACTACACTGTGCGTTTCTTATATTCTAAGTTTTTCAGTGCAACTCACTCATATATTATATACTACACTGTGCGTTTCTTATATTCTAAGTTTTTCAGTGCAACTCACTCATATACTATGTACTACACTGTGCGTTTCTTATATTCTAAGTTTTTCAGTGCAACTCACTCATATACTATGTACTATACTGTGCGTTTCTTATATTCTAAGTTTTTCAGTGCAACTCACTCATATACTATGTACTACACTGTGCGTTTCTTATATTCTAAGTTTTTGAGTGCAACTCACTCATATACTATGTACTACACTATGCATTTCGTGTAATGCGGGTTTTTCAGTAAATTCTAAGTTTTTCAGTGCAACTCACTCATATACTATGTACTACACTGTGCGTTTCTTATATTCTAAGTTTTTCAGTGCAACTCACTCATATACTATGTACTACACTGTGCGTTTCTTATATTCTAGAGTTTTTCAGTGCAACTCACTCATATACTATGTACTACACTGTGCGTTTCTTATATTCTAAGTTTTTCAGTGCAACTCACTCATATACTATGTACTACACTGTGCGTTTCTTATATTCTAAGTTTTCAGTGCAACTCACTCATTCATATACTATGTACTACACTGTGCGTTTCTTATATTCTAAGTTTTTCAGTGCAACTCACTCATATACTATGTACTACACTGTGCGTTTCTTATATTCTAAGTTTTTCAGTGCAACTCACTCATATACTATGTACTACACTGTGCGTTTCTTATATTCTAAGTTTTTCAGTGCAACTCACTCATATACTATGTACTACACTGTGCGTTTCTTATATTCTAAGTTTTTGAGTGCAACTCACTCATATACTATGTACTACACTGTGCGTTTCTTATATTCTAAGTTTTTCAGTGCAACTCACTCATATACTATGTACTACACTGTGCGTTTCTTATATTCTAAGTTTTTCAGTGCAACTCACTCATTCATATACTATGTACTACACTGTGCGTTTCTTATATTCTAAGTTTTTCAGTGCAACTCACTCATATACTATGTACTACACTGTGCGTTTCTTATATTCTAAGTTTTTCAGTGCAACTCACTCATATACTATGTACTACACTGTGCGTTTCTTATATTCTAAGTTTTTCAGTGCAACTCACTCATATACTATGTACTACACTGTGCGTTTCTTATATTCTAAGTTTTTCAGTGCAACTCACTCATATACTATGTACTACACTGTGCGTTTCTTATATTCTAAGTTTTTCAGTGCAACACACTCATATACTATGTACTACACTGTGCGTTTCTTATATTCTAAGTTTTTCAGTGCAACTCACTCATATACTATGTACTACACTGTGCGTTTCTTATATTCTAAGTTTTTCAGTGCAACTCACTCATATATTATGTACTACACTGTGCGTTTCTTATATTCTAAGTTTTTCAGTGCAACTCACTCATATACTATGTACTACACTGTGCGTTTCTTATATTCTAAGTTTTTCAGTGCAACTCACTCATATACTATGTACTATACTGTGCGTTTCTTATATTCTAAGTTTTTCAGTGCAACTCACTCATATACTATGTACTACACTGTGCGTTTCTTATATTCTAAGTTTTTCAGTGCAACTCACTCATATACTATGTACTACACTGTGCATTTCGTGTAATGCGGGTTTTTCAGTAAATTCTAAGTTTTTCAGTGCAACTCACTCATATACTATGTACTACACTGTGCGTTTCTTATATTCTAAGTTTTTCAGTGCAACTCACTCATATACTATGTACTACACTGTGCGTTTCTTATATTCTAAGTTTTTCAGTGCAACTCACTCATATACTATGTACTACACTGTGCGTTTCTTATATTCTAAGTTTTTCAGTGCAACTCACTCATATACTATGTACTACACTGTGCGTTTCTTATATTCTAAGTTTTTGAGTGCAACTCACTCATATACTATGTACTACACTGTGCGTTTCTTATATTCTAAGTTTTTCAGTGCAACTCACTCATATACTATGTACTACACTGTGCGTTTCTTATATTCTAATTTTTCAGTGCAACTCACTCATATACTATGTACTACACTGTGCGTTTCTTATATTCTAAGTTTTTCAGTGCAACTCACTCATATACTATGTACTACACTGTGCGTTTCTTATATTCTAAGTTTTTCAGTGCAACTCACTCATATACTATGTACTACACTGTGCGTTTCTTATATTCTAAGTTTTTCAGTGCAACTCACTCATATACTATGTACTACACTGTGCGTTTCTTATATTCTAAGTTTTTCAGTGCAACTCACTCATATACTATGTACTACACTGTGCGTTTCTTATATTCTAAGTTTTTCAGTGCAACTCACTCATATACTATGTACTACACTGTGCGTTTCTTATATTCTAAGTTTTTCAGTGCAACTCACTCATATACTATGTACTACACTGTGCGTTTCTTATATTCTAAGTTTTTCAGTGCAACTCACTCATATACTATGTACTACACTGTGCGTTTCTTATATTCTAAGTTTTTCAGTGCAACTCACTCATATACTATGTACTACACTGTGCGTTTCTTATATTCTAAGTTTTTGAGTGCAACTCACTCATATACTATGTACTACACTGTGCGTTTCTTATATTCTAAGTTTTTCAGTGCAACTCACTCATATACTATGTACTACACTGTGCGTTTCTTATATTCTAAGTTTTTTAGTGCAACTCACTCATATAATATGTACTACACTGTGCGTTTTATATTCTAGAGTTTTTCAGTGCAACTCACTCATATACTATGTACTACACTGTGCGTTTCTTATATTCTAAGTTTTTCAGTGCAACTCATTCATATACTATGTACTGCACTGTGCGTTTCTTATATTCTAAGTTTTTCAGTGCAACTCACTCATATACTATGTACTACACTGTGCGTTTCTTATATTCTAAGTTTTTCAGTGCAACTCACTCATTCATATACTATGTACTACACTGTGCGTTTCTTATATTCTAAGTTTTTCAGTGCAACTCACTCATATACTATGTACTACACTGTGCGTTTCTTATATTCTAAGTTTTTCAGTGCAACTCACTCATATACTATGTACTACACTGTGCGTTTCTTATATTCTAAGTTTTTCAGTGCAACTCACTCATATACTATGTACTACACTGTGCGTTTCTTATATTCTAAGTTTTTCAGTGCAACTCACTCATATACTATGTACTACACTGTGCGTTTCTTATATTCTAAGTTTTTCAGTGCAACTCACTCATATACTATGTACTACACTGTGCGTTTCTTATATTCTAAGTTTTTCAGTGCAACTCACTCATATACTATGTACTACACTGTGCGTTTCTTATATTCTAAGTTTTTCAGTGCAACTCACTCATATACTATGTACTACACTGTGCGTTTCTTATATTCTAAGTTTTTCAGTGCAACTCACTCATATACTATGTACTATACTGTGCGTTTCTTATATTCTAAGTTTTTCAGTGCAACTCACTCATATACTATGTACTACACTGTGCGTTTCTTATATTCTAAGTTTTTCAGTGCAACTCACTCATATACTATGTACTACACTGTGCATTTCGTGTAATGCGGGTTTTTCAGTAAATTCTAAGTTTTTCAGTGCAACTCACTCATATACTATGTACTACACTGTGCGTTTCTTATATTCTAAGTTTTTCAGTGCAACTCACTCATATACTATGTACTACACTGTGCGTTTCTTATATTCTAAGTTTTTCAGTGGAACTCACTCATATACTATGTACTACACTGTGCGTTTCTTATATTCTAAGTTTTTGAGTGCAACACACTCATATACTATGTACTACACTGTGCGTTTCTTATATTCTAAGTTTTTCAGTGCAACTCACTCATATACTATGTACTACACTGTGCGTTTCTTATATTCTAATTTTTCAGTGCAACTCACTCATATACTATGTACTACACTGTGCGTTTCTTATATTCTAAGTTTTTCAGTGCAACTCACTCATATACTATGTACTACACTGTGCGTTTCTTATATTCTAAGTTTTTCAGTGCAACTCACTCATATACTATGTACTACACTGTGCGTTTCTTATATTCTAAGTTTTTGAGTGCAACTCACTCATATACTATGTACTACACTGTGCGTTTCTTATATTCTAAGTTTTTCAGTGCAACTCACTCATATACTATGTACTACACTGTGCGTTTCTTATATTCTAAGTTTTTCAGTGCAACTCACTCATATACTATGTACTACACTGTGCGTTTCTTATATTCTAAGTTTTTCAGTGCAACTCACTCATATACTATGTACTACACTGTGCGTTTCTTATATTCTAAGTTTTTCAGTGCAACTCACTCATATACTATGTACTACACTGTGCGTTTCTTATATTCTAAGTTTTTCAGTGCAACTCACTCATATACTATGTACTACACTGTGCGTTTCTTATATTCTAAGTTTTCAGTGCAACTCACTCATATACTATGTACTACACTGTGCGTTTCTTATATTCTAAGTTTTTCATTGCAACTCACTCATATACTATTTACTACACTGTGCGTTTCTTATATTCTAAGTTTTTCAGTGCAACTCACTCATATACTATGTACTACACTGTGCGTTTCTTATATTCTAAGTTTTTCAGTGCAACTCACTCATATACTATGTACTACACTGTGCATTTCGTGTAATGCGGGTTTTTCAGTAAATTCTAAGTTTTTCAGTGCAACTCACTCATATACTATGTACTACACTGTGCGTTTCTTATATTCTAAGTTTTTCAGTGCAACTCACTCATATACTATGTACTACACTGTGCGTTTCTTATATTCTAAGTTTTTGAGTGCAACTCACTCATATACTATGTACTACACTGTGCGTTTCTTATATTCTAAGTTTTTCAGTGCAACTCACTCATATACTATGTACTACACTGTGCGTTTCTTATATTCTAAGTTTTTCAGTGCAACTCACTCATATACTATGTACTACACTGTGCGTTTCTTATATTCTAAGTTTTTCAGTGCAACTCACTCATATACTATGTACTACACTGTGCGTTTCTTATATTCTAAGTTTTTCAGTGCAACTCACTCATATACTATGTACTACACTGTGCGTTTCTTATATTCTAAGTTTTTCAGTGCAACTCACTCATATACTATGTACTACTCTGTGCGTTTCTTATATTCTAAGTTTTTCAGTGCAACTCACTCATATACTATGTACTACACTGTGCGTTTCTTATATTCTAAGTTTTTGAGTGCAACTCACTCATATACTATGTACTACACTGTGCGTTTCTTATATTCTAAGTTTTTCAGTGCAACTCACTCATATACTATGTACTACACTGTGCGTTTCTTAAATTCTAAGTTTTTCAGTGCAACTCACTCATATACAATGTACTACACTGTGCGTTTCTTATATTCTAAGTTTTTCAGTGCAACTCACTCATATACTATGTACTACACTGTGCGTTTCTTATATTCTAAGTTTTTCAGTGCAACTCACTCATATACTATGTATTACACTGTGCGTTTCTTATATTCTAAGTTTTTGAGTGCAACTCACTCATATACTATGTACTACACTGTGCGTTTCTTATATTCTAAGTTTTTCAGTGCAACTCACTCATATACTATGTACTACACTGTGAGTTTCTTATATTCTAAGTTTTACAGTGCAACTCACTCATATACTATGTACTACACTGTGCGTTTTTTATATTCTAAGTTTTTCAGTGCAACTCATTCATATACTATGTACTACACTGTGCGTTTCTTATATTCTAAGTTTTTCAGTGCAACTCACTCATATACTATGTACTACACTGTGCGTTTCTTATATTCTAAGTTTTTCAGTGCAACTCACTCATATACTATGTACTACACTGTGCGTTTCTTATATTCTAAGTTTTTCAGTGCAACTCACTCATATACTATGTACTACACTGTGCGTTTCTTATATTCTAAGTTTTTCAGTGCAACTCACTCATATACTATGTACAACACTATGCATTTCGTGTAATGCGGGTTTTTCAGTAAATTCTAAGTTTTTCAGTGCAACTCACTCATATACTATGTACTACACTGTGCGTTTCTTATATTCTAAGTTTTTCAGTGCAACTCACTCATATACTATGTACTACACTGTGCGTTTCTTAGATTCTAAGTTTTTCAGTGCAACTCACTCATATACTATGTACTACACTGTGCATTTCGTGTAATGCGGGTTTTTCAGTAAATTCTAAGTTTTTCAGTGCAACTCATTCATATACTATGTACTATACTGTGCGTTTCTTAAATTCTAAGTTTTTCAGTGCATCTCACTCATATACTATGTATTACACTGTGCGTTTCTTATATTCTAAGTTTTTCAGTGCAACTCACTCATATACTATGTACTACACTGTGCGTTTCTTATATTCTAAGTTTTTCAGTGCAACTCACTCATATACTTTGTACTACACTGTGCGTTTCTTATATTCTAAGTTTTTCAGTGCAACTCACTCATATACTATGTACTACACTGTGCGTTTCTTAAATTCTAAGTTTTTCAGTGCAACTCACTCATATACTATGTACTACACTGTGCGTTTCTTATATTCTAAGTTTTTCCGTGCAACTCACTCATATACTATGTACTACACTGTGCGTTTCTTAAATTCTAAGTTTTTCAGTGCAACTCACTCATATACAATGTACTACACTGTGCGTTTCTTATATTCTGTTTTTCAGTGCAACTCACTCATATACTATGTACTACACTGTGCGTTTCTTATATTCTAAGTTTTTCAGTGCAACTCACTCATATACTATGTACTACACTGTGCGTTTCTTATATTCTAAGTTTTTGAGTGCAACTCACTCATATACTATGTACTACACTGTGCGTTTCTTATATTCTAAGTTTTTCAGTGCAACTCACTCATATACTATGTACTACACTGTGCGTTTCTTATATTCTAAGTTTTTCAGTGCAACTCACTCATATACTATGTACTACACTGTGCGTTTCTTATATTCTAAGTTTTTCAGTGCAACTCACTCATATACTATGTACTACACTGTGCGTTTCTTATATTCTAAGTTTTTCAGTGCAACTCACTCATATACTATGTACTACACTGTGCGTTTCTTATATTCTAAGTTTTTCAGTGCAACTCACTCATATACTATGTACTACACTGTGCGTTTCTTATATTCTAAGTTTTTCAGTGCAACTCACTCATATACTATGTACTACACTGTGCGTTTCTTATATTCTAAGTTTTTCAGTGCAACTCACTCATATACTATGTACTACACTGTGCGTTTCTTATATTCTAAGTTTTTCAGTGCAACTCACTCATATACTATGTACTACACTGTGCGTTTCTTATATTCTAAGTTTTTCAGTGCAACTCACTCATATACTATGTACTACACTATGCATTTCGTGTAATGCGGGTTTTTCAGTAAATTCTAAGTTTTTCAGTGCAACTCACTCATATACTATGTACTACACTGTGCGTTTCTTATATTCTAAGTTTTTCAGTGCAACTCACTCATATACTATGTACTACACTGTGCGTTTCTTATATTCTAAGTTTTTCAGTGCAACTCACTCATATACTATGTACTACACTGTGCATTTCGTGTAATGCGGGTTTTTCAGTAAATTCTAAGTTTTTCAGTGCAACTCATTCATATACTATGTACTATACTGTGCGTTTCTTAAATTCTAAGTTTTTCAGTGCATCTCACTCATATACTATGTATTACACTGTGCGTTTCTTATATTCTAAGTTTTTCAGTGCAACTCACTCATATACTATGTACTACACTGTGCGTTTCTTATATTCTAAGTTTTTCAGTGCAACTCACTCATATACTTTGTACTACACTGTGCGTTTCTTATATTCTAAGTTTTTCAGTGCAACTCACTCATATACTATGTACTACACTGTGCGTTTCTTAAATTCTAAGTTTTTCAGTGCAACTCACTCATATACTATGTACTACACTGTGCGTTTCTTATATTCTAAGTTTTTCCGTGCAACTCACTCATATACTATGTACTACACTGTGCGTTTCTTAAATTCTAAGTTTTTCAGTGCAACTCACTCATATACAATGTACTACACTGTGCGTTTCTTATATTCTAAGTTTTTCAGTGCAACTCACTCATATACTATGTACTACACTGTGCGTTTCTTATATTCTTAGTTTTTCAGTGCAACTCACTCATATACTATGTACTACACTGTGCGTTTCTTATATTCTAAGTTTTTCAGTGCAACTCACTCATATACTATGTACTACACTGTGCGTTTCTTATATTCTAAGTTTTTCAGTGCAACTCACTCATATACTATGTACTACACTGTGCGTTTCTTATATTCTAAGTTTTTCAGTGCAACTCACTCATATACTATGTACTACACTGTGCGTTTCTTATATTCTAAGTTTTTCAGTGCAACTCACTCATATACTATGTACTACACTGTGCGTTTCTTATATTCTAAGTTTTTCAGTGCAACTCACTCATATACTATGTACTACACTGTGCGTTTCTTATATTCTAAGTTTTTCAGTGCAACTCACTCATATACTATGTACTACACTGTGCGTTTCTTATATTCTAAGTTTTTCAGTGCAACTCACTCATATACTATGTACTACACTGTGCGTTTCTTATATTCTAAGTTTTTCAGTGCAACTCACTCATATACTATGTACTACACTGTGCGTTTCTTATATTCTAAGTTTTTCAGTGCAACTCACTCATATACTATGTACTACACTGTGCGTTTCTTATATTCTAAGTTTTTCAGTGCAACTCACTCATATACTATGTACTACACTGTGCATTTCGTGTAATGCGGGTTTTTCAGTAAATTCTAAGTTTTTCAGTGCAACTCACTCATATACTATGTACTACACTGTGCGTGTCTTATATTCTAAGTTTTTCAGTGCAACTCACTCATATACTATGTACTACACTGTGCGTTTCTTATATTCTAAGTTTTTCAGTGCAACTCACTCATATACTATGTACTACACTGTGCATTTCGTGTAATGCGGGTTTTTCAGTAAATTCTAAGTTTTTCAGTGCAACTCATTCATATACTATGTACTATACTGTGCGTTTCTTAAATTCTAAGTTTTTCAGTGCATCTCACTCATATACTATGTATTACACTGTGCGTTTCTTATATTCTAAGTTTTTCAGTGCAACTCACTCATATACTATGTACTACACTGTGCGTTTCTTATATTCTAAGTTTTTCAGTGCAACTCACTCATATACTTTGTACTACACTGTGCGTTTCTTATATTCTAAGTTTTTCAGTGCAACTCACTCATATACTATGTACTACACTGTGCGTTTCTTAAATTCTAAGTTTTTCAGTGCAACTCACTCATATACTATGTACTACACTGTGCGTTTCTTATATTCTAAGTTTTTCCGTGCAACTCACTCATATACTATGTACTACACTGTGCGTTTCTTAAATTCTAAGTTTTTCAGTGCAACTCACTCATATACAATGTACTACACTGTGCGTTTCTTATATTCTAAGTTTTTCAGTGCAACTCACTCATATACTATGTACTACACTGTGCGTTTCTTATATTCTTAGTTTTTCAGTGCAACTCACTCATATACTATGTACTACACTGTGCGTTTCTTATATTCTAAGTTTTTCAGTGCAACTCACTCATATACTATGTACTACACTGTGCGTTTCTTATATTCTAAGTTTTTCAGTGCAACTCACTCATATACTATGTACTACACTGTGCGTTTCTTATATTCTAAGTTTTTCAGTGCAACTCACTCATATACTATGTACTACACTGTGCGTTTCTTATATTCTAAGTTTTTCAGTGCAACTCACTCATATACTATGTACTACACTGTGCGTTTCTTATATTCTAAGTTTTTCAGTGCAACTCACTCATATACTATGTACTACACTGTGCGTTTCTTATATTCTAAGTTTTTCAGTGCAACTCACTCATATACTATGTACTACACTGTGCGTTTCTTATATTCTAAGTTTTTCAGTGCAACTCACTCATATACTATGTACTACACTGTGCGTTTCTTATATTCTAAGTTTTTCAGTGCAACTCACTCATATACTATGTACTACACTGTGCGTTTCTTATATTCTAAGTTTTTCAGTGCAACTCACTCATATACTATGTACTACACTGTGCGTTTCTTATATTCTAAGTTTTTCAGTGCAACTCACTCATATACTATGTACTACACTGTGCATTTCGTGTAATGCGGGTTTTTCAGTAAATTCTAAGTTTTTCAGTGCAACTCACTCATATACTATGTACTACACTGTGCGTGTCTTATATTCTAAGTTTTTCAGTGCAACTCACTCATATACTATGTACTACACTGTGCGTTTCTTATATTCTAAGTTTTTCAGTGCAACTCACTCATATACTATGTACTACACTGTGCGTTTCTTATATTCTAAGTTTTTCAGTGCAACTCACTCATATACTATGTACTACACTGTGCGTTTCTTATATTCTAAGTTTTTCAGTGCAACTCACTCATATACTATGTACTACACTGTGCGTTTCTTATATTCTAAGTTTTTCAGTGCAACTCACTCATATACTATGTACTACACTGTGCGTTTCTTATATTCTAAGTTTTTCAGTGCATCTCACTCATATACTATGTACTACACTGTGCGTTTTTTATATTCTAAGTTTTTCAGTGCAACTCACTCATATACTATGTACTACACTGTGCGTTTCTTATATTCTAAGTTTTTCAGTGCAACTCACTCATATACTATGTACTACACTGTGCGTTTCTTATATTCTAAGTTTTTCAGTGCAACTCACTCATATACTATGTACTACACTGTGCGTTTCTTATATTCTAAGTTTTTCAGTGCAACTCACTCATATACTATGTACTACACTGTGCGTTTCTTATATTCTAAGTTTTTCAGTGCAACTCACTCATATACTATGTACTACACTGTGCGTTTCTTATATTCTAAGTTTTTCAGTGCAACTCACTCATATACTATGTACTA
This sequence comes from Mus caroli, assembly GCF_978045245.1. Lineage (NCBI taxonomy): Eukaryota > Metazoa > Chordata > Mammalia > Rodentia > Muridae > Mus > Mus caroli. The sequence goes on along the minus strand of NW_028227895.1, from coordinate 7,129 downwards.
CACTGTGCGTTTCTTATATTCTAAGTTTTTCAGTGCAACTCACTCATATACTATGTACTACACTGTGCGTTTCTTATATTCTAAGTTTTTCAGTGCAACTCACTCATATACTATATACTACACTGTGTGTTTCTTATATTCTAAGTTTTTCAGTGCAACTCACTCATATACTATGTACTACACTGTGCGTTTCTTATATTCTAGAGTTTTTCAGTGCAACTCACTCATATACTATGTACTACACTGTGCATTTCGTGTAATGCGGGTTTTTCAGTAAATTCTAAGTTTTTCAGTGCAACTCACTCATATACTATGTACTACACTGTGCGTTTCTTATATTCTAAGTTTTTCAGTGCAACTCACTCATATACTATGTACTACACTGTGCGTTTCTTATATTCTAAGTTTTTCAGTGCAACTCACTCATATACTATGTACTACACTGTGCGTTTCTTATATTCTAAGTTTTTCAGTGCAACTCACTCATATACTATGTACTACACTGTGCGTTTCTTATATTCTAAGTTTTTAAGTGCAACTCACTCATATACTATGTACTACACTGTGCGTTTCTTATATTCTAAGTTTTTGAGTGCAACTCACTCATATACTATGTACTACACTGTGCGTTTCTTATATTCTAAGTTTTTGAGTGCAACTCACTCATATACTATGTACTACACTGTGCGTTTCTTATATTCTAAGTTTTTCAGTGCAACTCACTCATATACTATGTACTACACTGTGCGTTTCTTATATTCTAAGTTTTTCAGTGCAACTCACTCATATACTATGTACTACACTGTGCGTTTCTTATATTCTAAGTTTTTCAGTGCAACTCACTCATATACTATGTACTACACTGTGCGTTTCTTATATTCTAAGTTTTTCAGTGCAACTCACTCATATACTATGTACTACACTGTGCATTTCGTGTAATGCGGGTTTTTCAGTAAATTCTAAGTTTTTCAGTGCAACTCACTCATATACTATGTACTACACTGTGCGTTTCTTATATTCTAAGTTTTTCAGTGCAACTCACTCATATACTATGTACTACACTGTGCGTTTCTTATATTCTAAGTTTTTCAGTGCAACTCACTCATATACTATGTACTACACTGTGCGTTTCTTATATTCTAATTTTTCAGTGCAACTCACTCATATACTATGTACTACACTGTGCGTTTCTTATATTCTAAGTTTTTCAGTGCAACTCACTCATATACTATGTACTACACTGTGCGTTTCTTATATTCTAAGTTTTTCAGTGCAACTCACTCATATACTATGTACTACACTGTGCGTTTCTTATATTCTAAGTTTTTTAGTGCAACTCACTCATATACTATGTACTACACTGTGCGTTTCTTAGATTCTAAGTTTTTCAGTGCAACTCACTCATATACTATGTACTACACTGTGCGTTTCTTAGATTCTAAGTTTTTCAGTGCAACTCACTCATATACTATGTACTACACTGTGCGTTTCTTATATTCTAAGTTTTTCAGTGCAACTCACTCATATACTATGTACTACACTGTGCGTTTCTTATATTCTAAGTTTTTCAGTGCAACTCACTCATATACTATGTACTACACTGTGCGTTTCTTATATTCTAAGTTTTTCAGTGCAACTCACTCATATACTATGTACTACACTGTGCGTTTCTTATATTCTAAGTTTTTCAGTGAAACTCACTCATATACTATGTACTACACTGTGCGTTTCTTATATTCTAAGTTTTTCAGTGAAACTCACTCATATACTATGTACTACACTGTGCGTTTCTTATATTCTAAGTTTTTCAGTGCAACTCACTCATATACTATGTACTACACTGTGCGTTTCTTATATTCTAAGTTTTTCAGTGCAACTCACTCATATACTATGTACTACACTGTGCGTTTCTTATATTCTAAGTTTTTGAGTGCAACTCACTCATATACTATGTACTACACTGTGCGTTTCTTATATTCTAAGTTTTTCAGTGCAACTCACTCATATACTATGTACTACACTGTGCGTTTCTTATATTCTATGTTTTTCAGTGCAACTCACTCATATACTATGTACTACACTGTGCGTTTCTTATATTCTAAGTTTTTCAGTGCAACTCACTCATATACTATGTACTACACTGTGCGTTTCTTATATTCTAAGTTTTACAGTGCAACTCACTCATATACTATGTACTACACTGTGCGTTTCTTATATTCTAAGTTTTTCAGTGCAACTCACTCATATACTATGTACTACACTGTGCGTTTCTTATATTCTAAGTTTTTCAGTGCAACTCACTCATATACTATGTACTACACTGTGCGTTTCTTATATTCTAAGTTTTTCAGTGCAACTCACTCATATACTATGTACTACACTATGCATTTCGTGTAATGCGGGTTTTTCAGTAAATTCTAAGTTTTTCAGTGCAACTCACTCATATACTATGTACTACACTGTGCGTTTCTTATATTCTAAGTTTTTCAGTGCAACTCACTCATATACTATGTACTACACTGTGCGTTTCTTATATTCTAAGTTTTTCAGTGCAACTCACTCATATACTATGTACTACACTGTGCATTTCGTGTAATGCGGGTTTTTCAGTAAATTCTAAGTTTTTCAGTGCAACTCATTCATATACTATGTACTATACTGTGCGTTTCTTAAATTCTAAGTTTTTCAGTGCATCTCACTCATATACTATGTATTACACTGTGCGTTTCTTATATTCTAAGTTTTTCAGTGCAACTCACTCATATACTATGTACTACACTGTGCGTTTCTTATATTCTAAGTTTTTCAGTGCAACTCACTCATATACTTTGTACTACACTGTGCGTTTCTTATATTCTAAGTTTTTCAGTGCAACTCACTCATATACTATGTACTACACTGTGCGTTTCTTAAATTCTAAGTTTTTCAGTGCAACTCACTCATATACTATGTACTACACTGTGCGTTTCTTATATTCTAAGTTTTTCCGTGCAACTCACTCATATACTATGTACTACACTGTGCGTTTCTTAAATTCTAAGTTTTTCAGTGCAACTCACTCATATACAATGTACTACACTGTGCGTTTCTTATATTCTAAGTTTTTCAGTGCAACTCACTCATATACTATGTACTACACTGTGCGTTTCTTATATTCTTAGTTTTTCAGTGCAACTCACTCATATACTATGTACTACACTGTGCGTTTCTTATATTCTAAGTTTTTCAGTGCAACTCACTCATATACTATGTACTACACTGTGCGTTTCTTATATTCTAAGTTTTTCAGTGCAACTCACTCATATACTATGTACTACACTGTGCGTTTCTTATATTCTAAGTTTTTCAGTGCAACTCACTCATATACTATGTACTACACTGTGCGTTTCTTATATTCTAAGTTTTTCAGTGCAACTCACTCATATACTATGTACTACACTGTGCGTTTCTTATATTCTAAGTTTTTCAGTGCAACTCACTCATATACTATGTACTACACTGTGCGTTTCTTATATTCTAAGTTTTTCAGTGCAACTCACTCATATACTATGTACTACACTGTGCGTTTCTTATATTCTAAGTTTTTCAGTGCAACTCACTCATATACTATGTACTACACTGTGCGTTTCTTATATTCTAAGTTTTTCAGTGCAACTCACTCATATACTATGTACTACACTGTGCGTTTCTTATATTCTAAGTTTTTCAGTGCAACTCACTCATATACTATGTACTACACTGTGCGTTTCTTATATTCTAAGTTTTTCAGTGCAACTCACTCATATACTATGTACTACACTGTGCATTTCGTGTAATGCGGGTTTTTCAGTAAATTCTAAGTTTTTCAGTGCAACTCACTCATATACTATGTACTACACTGTGCGTGTCTTATATTCTAAGTTTTTCAGTGCAACTCACTCATATACTATGTACTACACTGTGCGTTTCTTATATTCTAAGTTTTTCAGTGCAACTCACTCATATACTATGTACTACACTGTGCGTTTCTTATATTCTAAGTTTTTCAGTGCAACTCACTCATATACTATGTACTACACTGTGCGTTTCTTATATTCTAAGTTTTTCAGTGCAACTCACTCATATACTATGTACTACACTGTGCGTTTCTTATATTCTAAGTTTTTCAGTGCAACTCACTCATATACTATGTACTACACTGTGCGTTTCTTATATTCTAAGTTTTTCAGTGCATCTCACTCATATACTATGTACTACACTGTGCGTTTTTTATATTCTAAGTTTTTCAGTGCAACTCACTCATATACTATGTACTACACTGTGCGTTTCTTATATTCTAAGTTTTTCAGTGCAACTCACTCATATACTATGTACTACACTGTGCGTTTCTTATATTCTAAGTTTTTCAGTGCAACTCACTCATATACTATGTACTACACTGTGCGTTTCTTATATTCTAAGTTTTTCAGTGCAACTCACTCATATACTATGTACTACACTGTGCGTTTCTTATATTCTAAGTTTTTCAGTGCAACTCACTCATATACTATGTACTACACTGTGCGTTTCTTATATTCTAAGTTTTTCAGTGCAACTCACTCATATACTATGTACTACACTGTGCGTTTCTTATATTCTAAGTTTTTCAGTGCAACTCACTCATATACTATGTACTACACTGTGCGTTTCTTATATTCTAAGTTTTTCAGTGCAACTCACTCATATACTATATACTACACTGTGTGTTTCTTATATTCTAAGTTTTTCAGTGCAACTCACTCATATACTATGTACTACACTGTGCGTTTCTTATATTCTAGAGTTTTTCAGTGCAACTCACTCATATACTATGTACTACACTGTGCATTTCGTGTAATGCGGGTTTTTCAGTAAATTCTAAGTTTTTCAGTGCAACTCACTCATATACTATGTACTACACTGTGCGTTTCTTATATTCTAAGTTTTTCAGTGCAACTCACTCATATACTATGTACTACACTGTGCGTTTCTTATATTCTAAGTTTTTCAGTGCAACTCACTCATATACTATGTACTACACTGTGCGTTTCTTATATTCTAAGTTTTTCAGTGCAACTCACTCATATACTATGTACTACACTGTGCGTTTCTTATATTCTAAGTTTTTAAGTGCAACTCACTCATATACTATGTACTACACTGTGCGTTTCTTATATTCTAAGTTTTTGAGTGCAACTCACTCATATACTATGTACTACACTGTGCGTTTCTTATATTCTAAGTTTTTGAGTGCAACTCACTCATATACTATGTACTACACTGTGCGTTTCTTATATTCTAAGTTTTTCAGTGCAACTCACTCATATACTATGTACTACACTGTGCGTTTCTTATATTCTAAGTTTTTCAGTGCAACTCACTCATATACTATGTACTACACTGTGCGTTTCTTATATTCTAAGTTTTTCAGTGCAACTCACTCATATACTATGTACTACACTGTGCGTTTCTTATATTCTAAGTTTTTCAGTGCAACTCACTCATATACTATGTACTACACTGTGCATTTCGTGTAATGCGGGTTTTTCAGTAAATTCTAAGTTTTTCAGTGCAACTCACTCATATACTATGTACTACACTGTGCGTTTCTTATATTCTAAGTTTTTCAGTGCAACTCACTCATATACTATGTACTACACTGTGCGTTTCTTATATTCTAAGTTTTTCAGTGCAACTCACTCATATACTATGTACTACACTGTGCGTTTCTTATATTCTAATTTTTCAGTGCAACTCACTCATATACTATGTACTACACTGTGCGTTTCTTATATTCTAAGTTTTTCAGTGCAACTCACTCATATACTATGTACTACACTGTGCGTTTCTTATATTCTAAGTTTTTCAGTGCAACTCACTCATATACTATGTACTACACTGTGCGTTTCTTATATTCTAAGTTTTTCAGTGCAACTCACTCATATACTATGTACTACACTGTGCGTTTCTTATATTCTAAGTTTTTCAGTGCAACTCACTCATATACTATGTACTACACTGTGCGTTTCTTATATTCTAAGTTTTTCAGTGCAACTCACTCATATACTATGTACTACACTGTGCGTTTCTTATATTCTAAGTTTTTCAGTGCAACTCACTCATATACTATGTACTACACTGTGCGTTTCTTATATTCTAAGTTTTTCAGTGCAACTCACTCATATACTATGTACTACACTGTGCGTTTCTTATATTCTAAGTTTTTCAGTGCAACTCACTCATATACTATGTACTACACTGTGCGTTTCTTATATTCTAAGTTTTTCAGTGCAACTCACTCATATACTATGTACTACACTGTGCGTTTCTTATATTCTAAGTTTTTCAGTGAAACTCACTCATATACTATGTACTACACTGTGCGTTTCTTATATTCTAAGTTTTTCAGTGCAACTCACTCATATACTATGTACTACACTGTGCGTTTCTTATATTCTAAGTTTTTCAGTGCAACTCACTCATATACTATGTACTACACTGTGCGTTTCTTATATTCTAAGTTTTTCAGTGCAACTCACTCATATACTATGTACTACACTGTGCGTTTCTTATATTCTAAGTTTTTCAGTGCAACTCACTCATATACTATGTACTACACTGTGCGTTTCTTATATTCTAAGTTTTTCAGTGCAACTCACTCATATACTATGTACTACACTGTGCGTTTCTTATATTCTAAGTTTTTCAGTGCAACTCACTCATATACTATGTACTACACTGTGCGTTTCTTATATTCTAAGTTTTTCAGTGCAACTCACTCATATACTATGTACTACACTGTGCGTTTCTTATATTCTAAGTTTTTCAGTGCAACTCACTCATATACTATGTACTACACTGTGCGTTTCTTATATTCTAAGTTTTTCAGTGCAACTCACTCATATACTATGTACTACACTGTGCGTTTCTTATATTCTAAGTTTTTCAGTGCAACTCACTCATATACTATGTACTACACTGTGCGTTTCTTATATTCTAAGTTTTTCAGTGCAACTCACTCATATACTATGTACTACACTGTGCGTTTCTTATATTCTAAGTTTTTCAGTGCAACTCACTCATATACTATGTACTACACTGTGCGTTTCTTATATTCTAAGTTTTTCAGTGC
>NW_028227894.1:0-59306 GCF_978045245.1 Mus caroli | reverse complement strand
CGTCTAATGCGGGTTTTTCAGTAAATTCTAAGTTTTTCAGTGCAACTCACTCATATACAATGTACTACACTGTGCATTTCGTCTAATGCGGGTTTTTCAGTAAATTCTAAGTTTTTCAGTGCAACTCACTCATATACAATGTACTACACTGTGTATTTCGACTAATGCGGGTTTTTCAGTAAATTCTAAGTTTTTCAGTGCAACTCACTCATATACTATGTACTACACTGTGCATTTCGTCTAATGCGGGTTTTTCAGTAAATTCTAAGTTTTTCAGTGCAACTCACTCATATACTATGTACTACACTGTGCATTTCGTCTAATGCGGGTTTTTCAGTAAATTCTAAGTTTTTCAGTTCAACTCACTCATATACATTGTACTACACTGTGCATTTCGTCTAATGCGGGTTTTTCAGTAAATTCTAAGTTTTTCAGTGTAACTCACTCCTATACAATGTACTACACTGTGCATTTCGTCTAATGCGGGTTTTTCAGTAAATTCTAAGGTTTTCAGTGCAACTCACTCATATACTATGTACTAAACTGTGCATTTCCTCTAATGCGGGTTTCTTCAGTAAATTCTAAGTTTTTCAGTGCAACTCACTCATATACTATGTACTACACTGTGCATTTCGTCTAATGCGGGTTTTTCAGTAAATTCTAAGTTTTTCAGTGTAACTCACTCCTATACAATGTACTACACTGTGCATTTCGTCTAATGCGGGTTTTTCAGTAAATTCTAAGTTTTTCAGTGTAACTCACTCCTATACAATGTACTACACTGTGCATTTCATCTAATGCGGGTTTTTCAGTAAATTCTAGGTTTTTCAGTGCAACTCACTCATATACTATGTACTACACTGTGCATTTCGTCTAATGCGGGTTTTTCAGTAAATTCTAAGTTTTTCAGTGCAACTCACTCATATACAATGTACTACACTGTGCATTTCGTCTAATGCGGGTTTTTGAGTAAATTCTAAGTTTTTCAGTGCAAATCACTCATATACAATGTACTACACTCTGCATTTCGTCTAATGCGGGTTTTTCAGTAAATTCTAAGTTTTTCAGTGTAGCTCACTCATATACAATGTACTACACTGTGCATTTCGTCTAATGCGGGTTTTTCAGTAAATTCTAAGTTTTTCAGTGCAGCTCACTCATATACTATGTACTACACTGAGCATTTCGACTAATGCGGGTTTTTCAGTAAATTCTAAGTTTTTCAGTGCAACTCACTCATATACTATGTACTACACTGTGCATTTCGTCTAATGCGGGTTTTCAGTAAATTCTAAGTTTTTCAGTGCAACTCACTCATATACAATGTACTACACTGTGCATTTCGTCTAATGCGGGTTTTTCAGTAAATTCTAAGTTTTTCAGTGCAACTCACTCATATACAATGTACTACACTGTGCATTTCGTCTAATGTGGGTTTTTCAGTAAATTCTAAGTTTTTCAGTGCAACTCACTCATATACAATGTACTACACTGTGCATTTCGTCTAAAGCGGGTTTTTCAGTAAATTCTAAGTTTTTCAGTGCAACTCACTCATATACTATGTACTACACTGTGCATTTGGTCTAATGCGGGTTTTTCAGTAAATTCTAAGTTTTTCAGTGCAACTCACTCATATACTATGTACTACACTGTGCATTTCGTCTAATGCGGGTTTTTCAGTAAGTTATAAGTTTTTCAGTGCAACTCACTCATATACAATGTACTACACTGTGCATTTCGTCTAATGCGGGTTTTTCAGTAAATTCTAAGTTTTTCAGTGTAACTCACTCATATACAATGTACTACACTGTGCATTTCGTCTAATGCGGGTTTTTCAGTAAATTCTAAGTTTTTCAGTGCAACTCACTCATATACTATGTACTACACTGTGCATTTCGTCTAATGCGGGTTTTTCAGTAAATTCTAAGTTTTTCAGTGCAACTCACTCCTATACAATGTACTACACTGTGCATTTCGTCTAATGCGGGTTTTTCAGTAAATTCTAAGTTTTTCAGTGCAACTCAATCATATACTATGTACTACACTGTGCATTTCGTCTAATGCGGGTTTTTCAGTAAATTCTAAGTTTTTCAGTGTAACTCACTCCTATACAATGTACTACACTGTGCATTTCGTCTAATGCGGGTTTTTCAGTAAATTCTAAGTTTTTCAGTGCAACTCACTCATATACTATGTACTATACTGTGCATTTCCTCTAATGCGGGTTCTTCAGTAAATTCTAAGTTTTTCAGTGCAACACACTCATATACAATGTACTACACTCTGCATTTCGTCTAATGAGGGTTTTTCTGTAAATTCTAAGTTTTTCAGTGCAACTCACTCATATACAATGTACTACACTGTGCATTTCATCTAATGCGGGTTTTTGAGTAAATTCTAAGTTTTTCAGTGCAACTCACTCATATACAATGTACTACACTGTGCATTTCGTCTAATGCGGGTTTTTCAGTAAATTCTAAGTTTTTCAGTGCAACTCACTCATATACAATGTACTACACTGTGCATTTCGTCTAATGCGGGTTTTTCAGTAAATTCTAAGTTTTTCAGTGCAACTCAATCATATACTATGTACTACACTGTGCATTTCGTCTAATGCGGGTTTTTCAGTAAATTCTAAGTTTTTCAGTGCAACTGACTCATATACTATGTACTACACTGTGCATTTCGTCTAATGCGGGTTTTTCAGTAAATTCTAAGTTTTTCAGTGTAACTCACTCCTATACAATGTACTACACTGTGCATTTCGTCTAATGCGGGTTTTTCAGTAAATTCTAAGTTTTTCAGTGCAACTCACTCATATACAATGTACTACACTGTGCATTTCGTCTAATGCGGGTTTTTCAGTAAATTCTAAGTTTTTCAGTGCAACTCACTCATATACAATGTACTACACTGTGTATTTCGACTAATGCGGGTTTTTCAGTAAATTCTAAGTTTTTCAGTGCAACTCACTCATATACTATGTACTACACTGTGCATTTCGTCTAATGCGGGTTTTTCAGTAAATTCTAAGTTTTTCAGTGCAACTCACTCATATACTATGTACTACACTGTGCATTTCGTCTAATGCGGGTTTTTCAGTAAATTCTAAGTTTTTCAGTTCAACTCACTCATATACATTGTACTACACTGTGCATTTCGTCTAATGCGGGTTTTTCAGTAAATTCTAAGTTTTTCAGTGTAACTCACTCCTATACAATGTACTACACTGTGCATTTCGTCTAATGCGGGTTTTTCAGTAAATTCTAAGGTTTTCAGTGCAACTCACTCATATACTATGTACTAAACTGTGCATTTCCTCTAATGCGGGTTCTTCAGTAAATTCTAAGTTTTTCAGTGCAACTCACTCATATACTATGTACTACACTGTGCATTTCGTCTAATGCGGGTTTTTCAGTAAATTCTAAGTTTTTCAGTGTAACTCACTCCTATACAATGTACTACACTGTGCATTTCGTCTAATGCGGGTTTTTCAGTAAATTCTAAGTTTTTCAGTGTAACTCACTCCTATACAATGTACTACACTGTGCATTTCATCTAATGCGGGTTTTTCAGTAAATTCTAGGTTTTTCAGTGCAACTCACTCATATACTATGTACTACACTGTGCATTTCGTCTAATGCGGGTTTTTCAGTAAATTCTAAGTTTTTCAGTGCAACTCACTCATATACAATGTACTACACTGTGCATTTCGTCTAATGCGGGTTTTTGAGTAAATTCTAAGTTTTTCAGTGCAAATCACTCATATACAATGTACTACACTCTGCATTTCGTCTAATGCGGGTTTTTCAGTAAATTCTAAGTTTTTCAGTGTAGCTCACTCATATACAATGTACTACACTGTGCATTTCGTCTAATGCGGGTTTTTCAGTAAATTCTAAGTTTTTCAGTGCAGCTCACTCATATACTATGTACTACACTGAGCATTTCGACTAATGCGGGTTTTTCAGTAAATTCTAAGTTTTTCAGTGCAACTCACTCATATACTATGTACTACACTGTGCATTTCGTCTAATGCGGGTTTTTCAGTAAATTCTAAGTTTTTCAGTGCAACTCACTCATATACAATGTACTACACTGTGCATTTCGTCTAATGCGGGTTTTTCAGTAAATTCTAAGTTTTTCAGTGCAACTCACTCATATACAATGTACTACACTGTGCATTTCGTCTAATGTGGGTTTTTCAGTAAATTCTAAGTTTTTCAGTGCAACTCACTCATATACAATGTACTACACTGTGCATTTCGTCTAAAGCGGGTTTTTCAGTAAATTCTAAGTTTTTCAGTGCAACTCACTCATATACTATGTACTACACTGTGCATTTGGTCTAATGCGGGTTTTTCAGTAAATTCTAAGTTTTTCAGTGCAACTCACTCATATACTATGTACTACACTGTGCATTTCGTCTAATGCGGGTTTTTCAGTAAGTTATAAGTTTTTCAGTGCAACTCACTCATATACAATGTACTACACTGTGCATTTCGTCTAATGCGGGTTTTTCAGTAAATTCTAAGTTTTTCAGTGTAACTCACTCATATACAATGTACTACACTGTGCATTTCGTCTAATGCGGGTTTTTCAGTAAATTCTAAGTTTTTCAGTGCAACTCACTCATATACTATGTACTACACTGTGCATTTCGTCTAATGCGGGTTTTTCAGTAAATTCTAAGTTTTTCAGTGCAACTCACTCCTATACAATGTACTACACTGTGCATTTCGTCTAATGCGGGTTTTTCAGTAAATTCTAAGTTTTTCAGTGCAACTCAATCATATACTATGTACTACACTGTGCATTTCGTCTAATGCGGGTTTTTCAGTAAATTCTAAGTTTTTCAGTGTAACTCACTCCTATACAATGTACTACACTGTGCATTTCGTCTAATGCGGGTTTTTCAGTAAATTCTAAGTTTTTCAGTGCAACTCACTCATATACTATGTACTATACTGTGCATTTCCTCTAATGCGGGTTCTTCAGTAAATTCTAAGTTTTTCAGTGCAACACACTCATATACAATGTACTACACTCTGCATTTCGTCTAATGAGGGTTTTTCTGTAAATTCTAAGTTTTTCAGTGCAACTCACTCATATACAATGTACTACACTGTGCATTTCATCTAATGCGGGTTTTTGAGTAAATTCTAAGTTTTTCAGTGCAACTCACTCATATACAATGTACTACACTGTGCATTTCGTCTAATGCGGGTTTTTCAGTAAATTCTAAGTTTTTCAGTGCAACTCACTCATATACAATGTACTACACTGTGCATTTCGTCTAATGCGGGTTTTTCAGTAAATTCTAAGTTTTTCAGTGCAACTCAATCATATACTATGTACTACACTGTGCATTTCGTCTAATGCGGGTTTTTCAGTAAATTCTAAGTTTTTCAGTGCAACTGACTCATATACTATGTACTACACTGTGCATTTCGTCTAATGCGGGTTTTTCAGTAAATTCTAAGTTTTTCAGTGTAACTCACTCCTATACAATGTACTACACTGTGCATTTCGTCTAATGCGGGTTTTTCAGTAAATTCTAAGTTTTTCACTGCAACTCACTCATATACTATGTACTATACTGTGCATTTCCTCTAATGCGGGTTCTTCAGTAAATTCTAAGTTTTTCAGTGCAACACACTCATATACAATGTACTACACTCTGCATTTCGTCTAATGAGGGTTTTTCTGTAAATTCTAAGTTTTTCAGTGCAACTCACTCATATACAATGTACTACACTGTGCATTTCGTCTAATGCGGGTTTTTCAGTAAATTCTAAGTTTTTCAGTGCAACTCACTCATATACAATGTACTACACTGTGCATTTCGTCTAATGCGGGTTTTTCAGTAAATTCTAAGTTTTTCAGTGCAACTCACTCATATACAATGTACTACACTGTGCATTTCGTCTAATGCGGGTTTTTCAGTAAATTCTAAGTTTTTCAGTGCAACTCAATCATATACTATGTACTACACTGTGCATTTCGTATAATGCGGGTTTTTCAGTAAATTCTAAGTTTTTCAGTGCAACTCACTCATATACTATGTACTACACTGTGCATTTCGTCTAATGCGGGTTTTTCAGTAAATTCTAAGTTTTTCAGTGCAACTCACTCATATATAATGTACTACACTGTGCATTTCGTCTAATGCGGGTTTTTCAGTAAATTCTAAGTTTTTCAGTGCAACTCACTCATATACTATGTACTACACTGTGCATTTCGTCTAATGCGGGTTTTTCAGTAAATTCTAAGTTTTTCAGTGCAACTCACTCATATACAATGTACTACACTGTGCATTTCGTCTAATGCGGGTTTTTGAGTAAATTCTAAGTTTTTCAGTGCAAATCACTCATATACAATGTACTACACTCTGCATTTCGTCCTATGCGGGTTTTCAGGAAATTCTAAGTTTTTCAGTGTAGCTCACTCATATACAATGTACTACACTGTGCATTTCGTCTAATGCGGGTTTTTCAGTAAATTCTAAGTTTTTCAGTGCAGCTCACTCATATACTATGTACTACACTGTGCATTTCGACTAATGCGGGTTTTTCAGTAAATTCTAAGTTTTTCAGTGCAACTCACTCATATACTATGTACTCACACTGTGCATTTCGTCTAATGCGGGTTTTTCAGTAAAATCTAAGTTTTTCAGTGCAACTCACTCATATACAATGTACTACACTGTGCATTTCGTCTAATGCGGGTTTTTCAGTAAATTCTAAGTTTTTCAGTGCAACTCACTCATATACAATGTACTACACTGTGCATTTCGTCTAATGTGGGTTTTTCAGTAAATTCTAAGTTTTTCAGTGCAACTCACTCATATACAATGTACTACACTGTGCATTTCGTCTAAAGCGGGTTTTTCAGTAAATTCTAAGTTTTTCAGTGCAACTCACTCATATACTATGTACTACACTGTGCATTTGGTCTAATGCGGGTTTTTCAGTAAATTCTAAGTTTTTCAGTGCAACTCACTCATATACTATGTACTACACTGTGCATTTCGTCTAATGCGGGTTTTTCAGTAAGTTCTAAGTTTTTCAGTGCAACTCACTCATATACAATGTACTACACTGTGCATTTCGTCTAATGCGGGTTTTTCAGTAAATTCTAAGTTTTTCAGTGCAACTCACTCATATACTATGTACTACACTGTGCATTTCGTCTAATGCGGGGTTTTTCAGTAAATTCTAAGTTTTTCAGTGCAACTCAATTATATACTATGTACTACACTGTGCATTTCGTCTAATGCGGGTTTTTCAGTAAATTCTAAGTTTTTCAGTGTAACTCATTCCTATACAATGTACTACACTGTGCATTTCGTCTAATGCGGGTTTTTCAGTAAATTCTAAGTTTTTCAGTGCAACTCACTCATATACTATGTACTATACTGTGCATTTCCTCTAATGCGGGTTCTTCAGTAAATTCTAAGTTTTTCAGTGCAACACACTCATATACAATGTACTACACTCTGCATTTCGTCTAATGAGGGTTTTTCTGTAAATTCTAAGTTTTTCAGTGCAACTCACTCATATACAATGTACTACACTGTGCATTTCGTCTAATGCGGGTTTTTCAGTAAATTCTAAGTTTTTCAGTGCAACTCACTCATATACAATGTACTACACTGTGCATTTCGTCTAATGCGGGTTTTTCAGTAAATTCTAAGTTTTTCAGTGCAACTCACTCATATACAATGTACTACACTGTGCATTTGTCTAATGCGGGTTTTTCAGTAAATTCTAAGTTTTTCAGTGCAACTGACTCATATACTATGTACTACACTGTGCATTTCGTCTAATGCGGGTTTTTCAGTAAATTCTAAGTTTTTCAGTGTAACTCACTCCTATACAATGTACTACACTGTGCATTTCGTATAATGCGGGTTTTTCAGTAAATTCTAAGTTTTTCAGTGCAACTCACTCATATACTATGTACTACACTGTGCATTTCGTCTAATGCGGGTTTTTCAGTAAATTCTAAGTTTTTCAGTGCAACTCACTCATATACAATGTACTACACTCTGCATTTCTTCTAATGCGGGTTTTTGAGTAAATTCTAAGTTTTTCAGTGCAAATCACTCATATACAATGTACTACACTCTGCATTTCGTCTAATGCGGGTTTTTCAGTAAATTCTAAGTTTTTCAGTGTAGCTCACTCATATACAATGTACTACACTGTGCATTTCGTCTAATGCGGGTTTTTCAGTAAATTCTAAGTTTTTCAGTGCAGCTCACTCATATACTATGTACTACACTGTGCATTTCGTCTTATGCGGGTTTTTCAGTAAATTCTAAGTTTTTCAGTGCAACTCACTCATATACAATGTACTACACTGTGCATTTCTTCTAATGCGGGTTTTTCAGTAAATTCTAAGTTTTTCAGTGCAACTCACTTATATACAATGTACTACACTGTGCATTTCGTCTAATGCGGGTTTTTCAGTAAATTCTAAGTTTTTCAGTGCAACCCACTCATATACTATGTACTACACTGTGCATTTCGTCTAATGCGGGTTTTTCAGTAAATTCTAAGTTTTTCAGTGCAACTCACTCATATACAATGTACTACACTGTGCATTTCGTCTAATGCGGGTTTTTCAGTAAATTCTAAGTTTTTCAGTGCAACTCACTCATATACTATGTACTATACTGTGCATTTCCTCTAATGCGGGTTCTTCAGTAAATTCTAAGTTTTTCAGTGCAACACACTCATATACAATGTACTACACTCTGCATTTCGTCTAATGAGGGTTTTTCTGTAAATTCTAAGTTTTTCAGTGCAACTCACTCATATACAATGTACTACACTGTGCATTTCGTCTAATGCGGGTTTTTCAGTAAATTCTAAGTTTTTCAGTGCAACTCACTCATATACAATGTACTACACTGTGCATTTCGTCTAATGCGGGTTTTTCAGTAAATTCTAAGTTTTTCAGTGCAACTCACTCATATACAATGTACTACACTGTGCATTTGTCTAATGCGGGTTTTTCAGTAAATTCTAAGTTTTTCAGTGCAACTGACTCATATACTATGTACTACACTGTGCATTTCGTCTAATGCGGGTTTTTCAGTAAATTCTAAGTTTTTCAGTGCAACTGACTCATATACTATGTACTACACTGTGCATTTCGTCTAATGCGGGTTTTTCAGTAAATTCTAAGTTTTTCAGTGTAACTCACTCCTATACAATGTACTACACTGTGCATTTCGTATAATGCGGGTTTTTCAGTAAATTCTAAGTTTTTCAGTGCAACTCACTCATATACTATGTACTACACTGTGCATTTCGTCTAATGCGGGTTTTTCAGTAAATTCTAAGTTTTTCAGTGCAACTCACTCATATACAATGTACTACACTGTGCATTTCTTCTAATGCGGGTTTTTGAGTAAATTCTAAGTTTTTCAGTGCAAATCACTCATATACAATGTACTACACTCTGCATTTCGTCTAATGCGGGTTTTTCAGTAAATTCTAAGTTTTTCAGTGTAGCTCACTCATATACAATGTACTACACTGTGCATTTCGTCTAATGCGGGTTTTTCAGTAAATTCTAAGTTTTTCAGTGCAGCTCACTCATATACTATGTACTACACTGTGCATTTCGTCTTATGCGGGTTTTTCAGTAAATTCTAAGTTTTTCAGTGCAACTCACTCATATACAATGTACTACACTGTGCATTTCGTCTAATGCGGGTTTTTCAGTAAATTCTAAGTTTTTCAGTGCAACTCACTCATATACTATGTACTACACTGTGCATTTCGTCTAATGCGGGTTTTTCAGTAAATTCTAAGTTTTTCAGTGCAACTCACTCATATACAATGTACTACACTGTGCATTTCGTCTAATGCGGGTTTTTCAGTAAATTCTAAGTTTTTCAGTGCAACTCACTCATATACAATATACTACACTGTGCATTTCGTCTAATGTGGGTTTTTCAGTAAATTCTAAGTTTTTCAGTGCAACTCACTCATATACAATGTACTACACTGTGCATTTCGTCTAAAGCGGGTTTTTCAGTAAATTCTAAGTTTTTCACTGCAACTCACTCATATACTATGTACTACACTGTGCATTTCGTCTAATGCGGGTTTTTCAGTAAATTCTAAGTTTTTCAGTGCAACTCACTCATATACTATGTACTACACTGTGCATTTGGTCTAATGCGGGTTTTTCAGTAAATTCTAAGTTTTTCAGTGCAACTCACTCATATACTATGTACTACACTGTGCATTTCGTCTAATGCGGGTTTTTCAGTAAATTCTAAGTTTTTCAGTGCAACTCACTCATATACAATGTACTACACTGTGCATTTCGTCTAATGCGGGTTTTTGAGTAAATTCTAAGTTTTTCAGTGCAAATCACTCATATACAATGTACTACACTCTGCATTTCGTCTAATGCGGGTTTTTCAGTAAATTCTAAGTTTTTCAGTGTAGCTCACTCATATACAATGTACTACACTGTGCATTTCGTCTAATGCGGGTTTTTCAGTAAATTCTAAGTTTTTCAGTGCAGCTCACTCATATACTATGTACTACACTGTGCATTTCGACTAATGCGGGTTTTTCAGTAAATTCTAAGTTTTTCAGTGCAACTCACTCATATACTATGTACTACACTGTGCATTTCGTCTAATGCGGGTTTTTCAGTAAATTCTAAGTTTTTCAGTGCAACTCACTCATATACTATGTACTACACTGTGCATTTCGTCTAATGCGGGTTTTTCAGTAAATTCTAAGTTTTTCAGTGCAACTCACTCATATACAATGTACTACACTGTGCATTTCTTCTAATGCGGGTTTTTCAGTAAATTCTAAGTTTTTCAGTGCAACTCACTTATATACAATGTACTACACTGTGCATTTCGTCTAATGCGGGTTTTTCAGTAAATTCTAAGTTTTTCAGTGCAACTCACTCATATACTATGTACTACACTGTGCATTTCGTCTAATGCGGGTTTTTCAGTAAATTCTAAGTTTTTCAGTGCAACTCACTCATATACAATGTACTACACTGTGCATTTCGTCTAAAGCGGGTTTTTCAGTAAATTCTAAGTTTTTCAGTGCAACTCACTCATATACTATGTACTACACTGTGCATTTCGTCTAATGCGGGTTTTTCAGTAAATTCTAAGTTTTTCAGTGCAACTCACTCATATACTATGTACTACACTGTGCATTTGGTCTAATGCGGGTTTTTCAGTAAATTCTAAGTTTTTCAGTGCAACTCACTCATATACTATGTACTACACTGTGCATTTCGTCTAATGCGGGTTTTTCAGTAAGTTCTAAGTTTTTCAGTGCAACTCACTCATATACAATGTACTACACTGTGCATTTCGTCTAATGCGGGTTTTTCAGTAAATTCTAAGTTTTTCAGTGTAACTCACTCATATACAATGTACTACACTGTGCATTTCGTCTAATGCGGGTTTTTCAGTAAATTCTAAGTTTTTCAGTGCAACTCACTCATATACAATGTACTACACTGTGCATTTCGTCTAATGCGGGTTTTTCAGTAAATTCTAAGTTTTTCAGTGCAACTCACTCATATACAATGTACTACACTGTGTATTTCGACTAATGCGGGTTTTTCAGTAAATTCTAAGTTTTTCAGTGCAACTCACTCATATACTATGTACTACACTGTGCATTTCGTCTAATGCGGGTTTTTCAGTAAATTCTAAGTTTTTCAGTGCAACTCACTCATATACTATGTACTACACTGTGCATTTCGTCTAATGCGGGTTTTTCAGTAAATTCTAAGTTTTTCAGTTCAACTCACTCATATACATTGTACTACACTGTGCATTTCGTCTAATGCGGGTTTTTCAGTAAATTCTAAGTTTTTCAGTGTAACTCACTCCTATACAATGTACTACACTGTGCATTTCGTCTAATGCGGGTTTTTCAGTAAATTCTAAGGTTTTCAGTGCAACTCACTCATATACTATGTACTAAACTGTGCATTTCCTCTAATGCGGGTTCTTCATTAAATTCTAAGTTTTTCAGTGCAACTCACTCATATACTATGTACTACACTGTGCATTTCGTCTAATGCGGGTTTTTCAGTAAATTCTAAGTTTTTCAGTGTAACTCACTCCTATACAATGTACTACACTGTGCATTTCGTCTAATGCGGGTTTTTCAGTAAATTCTAAGTTTTTCAGTGTAACTCACTCCTATACAATGTACTACACTGTGCATTTCATCTAATGCGGGTTTTTCAGTAAATTCTAGGTTTTTCAGTGCAACTCACTCATATACTATGTACTACACTGTGCATTTCGTCTAATGCGGGTTTTTCAGTAAATTCTAAGTTTTTCAGTGCAACTCACTCATATACAATGTACTACACTGTGCATTTCGTCTAATGCGGGTTTTTGAGTAAATTCTAAGTTTTTCAGTGCAAATCACTCATATACAATGTACTACACTCTGCATTTCGTCTAATGCGGGTTTTTCAGTAAATTCTAAGTTTTTCAGTGTAGCTCACTCATATACAATGTACTACACTGTGCATTTCGTCTAATGCGGGTTTTTCAGTAAATTCTAAGTTTTTCAGTGCAGCTCACTCATATACTATGTACTACACTGAGCATTTCGACTAATGCAGGTTTTTCAGTAAATTCTAAGTTTTTCAGTGCAACTCACTCATATACTATGTACTACACTGTGCATTTCGTCTAATGCGGGTTTTTCAGTAAATTCTAAGTTTTTCAGTGCAACTCACTCATATACAATGTACTACACTGTGCATTTCGTCTAATGCGGGTTTTTCAGTAAATTCTAAGTTTTTCAGTGCAACTCACTCATATACAATGTACTACACTGTGCATTTCGTCTAATTTGGGTTTTTCAGTAAATTCTAAGTTTTTCAGTGCAACTCACTCATATACAATGTACTACACTGTGCATTTCGTCTAAAGCGGGTTTTTCAGTAAATTCTAAGTTTTTCAGTGCAACTCACTCATATACTATGTACTACACTGTGCATTTGGTCTAATGCGGGTTTTTCAGTAAATTCTAAGTTTTTCAGTGCAACTCACTCATATACTATGTACTACACTGTGCATTTCGTCTAATGCGGGTTTTTCAGTAAGTTATAAGTTTTTCAGTGCAACTCACTCATATACAATGTACTACACTGTGCATTTCGTCTAATGCGGGTTTTTCAGTAAATTCTAAGTTTTTCAGTGTAACTCACTCATATACAATGTACTACACTGTGCATTTCGTCTAATGCGGGTTTTTCAGTAAATTCTAAGTTTTTCAGTGCAACTCACTCATATACTATGTACTACACTGTGCATTTCGTCTAATGCGGGTTTTTCAGTAAATTCTAAGTTTTTCAGTGCAACTCACTCCTATACAATGTACTACACTGTGCATTTCGTCTAATGCGGGTTTTTCAGTAAATTCTAAGTTTTTCAGTGCAACTCAATCATATACTATGTACTACACTGTGCATTTCGTCTAATGCGGGTTTTTCAGTAAATTCTAAGTTTTTCAGTGTAACTCACTCCTATACAATGTACTACACTGTGCATTTCGTCTAATGCGGGTTTTTCAGTAAATTCTAAGTTTTTCAGTGCAACTCACTCATATACTATGTACTATACTGTGCATTTCCTCTAATGCGGGTTCTTCAGTAAATTCTAAGTTTTTCAGTGCAACACACTCATATACAATGTACTACACTCTGCATTTCGTCTAATGAGGGTTTTTCTGTAAATTCTAAGTTTTTCAGTGCAACTCACTCATATACAATGTACTACACTGTGCATTTCATCTAATGCGGGTTTTTGAGTAAATTCTAAGTTTTTCAGTGCAACTCACTCATATACAATGTACTACACTGTGCATTTCGTCTAATGCGGGTTTTTCAGTAAATTCTAAGTTTTTCAGTGCAACTCACTCATATACAATGTACTACACTGTGCATTTCGTCTAATGCGGGTTTTTCAGTAAATTCTAAGTTTTTCAGTGCAACTCAATCATATACTATGTACTACACTGTGCATTTCGTCTAATGCGGGTTTTTCAGTAAATTCTAAGTTTTTCAGTGCAACTGACTCATATACTATGTACTACACTGTGCATTTCGTCTAATGCGGGTTTTTCAGTAAATTCTAAGTTTTTCAGTGTAACTCACTCCTATACAATGTACTACACTGTGCATTTCGTCTAATGCGGGTTTTTCAGTAAATTCTAAGTTTTTCACTGCAACTCACTCATATACTATGTACTATACTGTGCATTTCCTCTAATGCGGGTTCTTCAGTAAATTCTAAGTTTTTCAGTGCAACACACTCATATACAATGTACTACACTCTGCATTTCGTCTAATGAGGGTTTTTCTGTAAATTCTAAGTTTTTCAGTGCAACTCACTCATATACAATGTACTACACTGTGCATTTCGTCTAATGCGGGTTTTTCAGTAAATTCTAAGTTTTTCAGTGCAACTCACTCATATACAATGTACTACACTGTGCATTTCGTCTAATGCGGGTTTTTCAGTAAATTCTAAGTTTTTCAGTGCAACTCACTCATATACAATGTACTACACTGTGCATTTCGTCTAATGCGGGTTTTTCAGTAAATTCTAAGTTTTTCAGTGCAACTCAATCATATACTATGTACTACACTGTGCATTTCGTATAATGCGGGTTTTTCAGTAAATTCTAAGTTTTTCAGTGCAACTCACTCATATACTATGTACTACACTGTGCATTTCGTCTAATGCGGGTTTTTCAGTAAATTCTAAGTTTTTCAGTGCAACTCACTCATATATAATGTACTACACTGTGCATTTCGTCTAATGCGGGTTTTTCAGTAAATTCTAAGTTTTTCAGTGCAACTCACTCATATACTATGTACTACACTGTGCATTTCGTCTAATGCGGGTTTTTCAGTAAATTCTAAGTTTTTCAGTGCAACTCACTCATATACAATGTACTACACTGTGCATTTCGTCTAATGCGGGTTTTTGAGTAAATTCTAAGTTTTTCAGTGCAAATCACTCATATACAATGTACTACACTCTGCATTTCGTCCTATGCGGGTTTTCAGGAAATTCTAAGTTTTTCAGTGTAGCTCACTCATATACAATGTACTACACTGTGCATTTCGTCTAATGCGGGTTTTTCAGTAAATTCTAAGTTTTTCAGTGCAGCTCACTCATATACTATGTACTACACTGTGCATTTCGACTAATGCGGGTTTTTCAGTAAATTCTAAGTTTTTCAGTGCAACTCACTCATATACTATGTACTACACTGTGCATTTCGTCTAATGCGGGTTTTTCAGTAAAATCTAAGTTTTTCAGTGCAACTCACTCATATACAATGTACTACACTGTGCATTTCGTCTAATGCGGGTTTTTCAGTAAATTCTAAGTTTTTCAGTGCAACTCACTCATATACAATGTACTACACTGTGCATTTCGTCTAATGTGGGTTTTTCAGTAAATTCTAAGTTTTTCAGTGCAACTCACTCATATACAATGTACTACACTGTGCATTTCGTCTAAAGCGGGTTTTTCAGTAAATTCTAAGTTTTTCAGTGCAACTCACTCATATACTATGTACTACACTGTGCATTTGGTCTAATGCGGGTTTTTCAGTAAATTCTAAGTTTTTCAGTGCAACTCACTCATATACTATGTACTACACTGTGCATTTCGTCTAATGCGGGTTTTTCAGTAAGTTCTAAGTTTTTCAGTGCAACTCACTCATATACAATGTACTACACTGTGCATTTCGTCTAATGCGGGTTTTTCAGTAAATTCTAAGTTTTTCAGTGCAACTCACTCATATACTATGTACTACACTGTGCATTTCGTCTAATGCGGGTTTTTCAGTAAATTCTAAGTTTTTCAGTGCAACTCAATTATATACTATGTACTACACTGTGCATTTCGTCTAATGCGGGTTTTTCAGTAAATTCTAAGTTTTTCAGTGTAACTCATTCCTATACAATGTACTACACTGTGCATTTCGTCTAATGCGGGTTTTTCAGTAAATTCTAAGTTTTTCAGTGCAACTCACTCATATACTATGTACTATACTGTGCATTTCCTCTAATGCGGGTTCTTCAGTAAATTCTAAGTTTTTCAGTGCAACACACTCATATACAATGTACTACACTCTGCATTTCGTCTAATGAGGGTTTTTCTGTAAATTCTAAGTTTTTCAGTGCAACTCACTCATATACAATGTACTACACTGTGCATTTCGTCTAATGCGGGTTTTTCAGTAAATTCTAAGTTTTTCAGTGCAACTCACTCATATACAATGTACTACACTGTGCATTTCGTCTAATGCGGGTTTTTCAGTAAATTCTAAGTTTTTCAGTGCAACTCACTCATATACAATGTACTACACTGTGCATTTGTCTAATGCGGGTTTTTCAGTAAATTCTAAGTTTTTCAGTGCAACTGACTCATATACTATGTACTACACTGTGCATTTCGTCTAATGCGGGTTTTTCAGTAAATTCTAAGTTTTTCAGTGTAACTCACTCCTATACAATGTACTACACTGTGCATTTCGTATAATGCGGGTTTTTCAGTAAATTCTAAGTTTTTCAGTGCAACTCACTCATATACTATGTACTACACTGTGCATTTCGTCTAATGCGGGTTTTTCAGTAAATTCTAAGTTTTTCAGTGCAACTCACTCATATACAATGTACTACACTCTGCATTTCTTCTAATGCGGGTTTTTGAGTAAATTCTAAGTTTTTCAGTGCAAATCACTCATATACAATGTACTACACTCTGCATTTCGTCTAATGCGGGTTTTTCAGTAAATTCTAAGTTTTTCAGTGTAGCTCACTCATATACAATGTACTACACTGTGCATTTCGTCTAATGCGGGTTTTTCAGTAAATTCTAAGTTTTTCAGTGCAGCTCACTCATATACTATGTACTACACTGTGCATTTCGTCTTATGCGGGTTTTTCAGTAAATTCTAAGTTTTTCAGTGCAACTCACTCATATACAATGTACTACACTGTGCATTTCTTCTAATGCGGGTTTTTCAGTAAATTCTAAGTTTTTCAGTGCAACTCACTTATATACAATGTACTACACTGTGCATTTCGTCTAATGCGGGTTTTTCAGTAAATTCTAAGTTTTTCAGTGCAACCCACTCATATACTATGTACTACACTGTGCATTTCGTCTAATGCGGGTTTTTCAGTAAATTCTAAGTTTTTCAGTGCAACTCACTCATATACAATGTACTACACTGTGCATTTCGTCTAATGCGGGTTTTTCAGTAAATTCTAAGTTTTTCAGTGCAACTCACTCATATACTATGTACTATACTGTGCATTTCCTCTAATGCGGGTTCTTCAGTAAATTCTAAGTTTTTCAGTGCAACACACTCATATACAATGTACTACACTCTGCATTTCGTCTAATGAGGGTTTTTCTGTAAATTCTAAGTTTTTCAGTGCAACTCACTCATATACAATGTACTACACTGTGCATTTCGTCTAATGCGGGTTTTTCAGTAAATTCTAAGTTTTTCAGTGCAACTCACTCATATACAATGTACTACACTGTGCATTTCGTCTAATGCGGGTTTTTCAGTAAATTCTAAGTTTTTCAGTGCAACTCACTCATATACAATGTACTACACTGTGCATTTGTCTAATGCGGGTTTTTCAGTAAATTCTAAGTTTTTCAGTGCAACTCAATCATATACTATGTACTACACTGTGCATTTCGTCTAATGCGGGTTTTTCAGTAAATTCTAAGTTTTTCAGTGCAACTGACTCATATACTATGTACTACACTGTGCATTTCGTCTAATGCGGGTTTTTCAGTAAATTCTAAGTTTTTCAGTGTAACTCACTCCTATACAATGTACTACACTGTGCATTTCGTCTAATGCGGGTTTTTCAGTAAATTCTAAGTTTTTCAGTGCAACTCACTCATATACAATGTACTACACTGTGCATTTCGTCTAATGCGGGTTTTTCAGTAAATTCTAAGTTTTTCAGTGCAACTCACTCATATACAATGTACTACACTGTGCATTTCTTCTAATGCGGGTTTTTGAGTAAATTCTAATTTTTTCAGTGCAAATCACTCATATACAATGTACTACACTCTGCATTTCGTCTAATGCGGGTTTTTCAGTAAATTCTAAGTTTTTCAGTGTAGCTCACTCATATACAATGTACTACACTGTGCATTTCGTCTAATGCGGGTTTTTCAGTAAATTCTAAGTTTTTCAGTGCAGCTCACTCATATACTATGTACTACACTGTGCATTTCGTCTTATGCGGGTTTTTCAGTAAATTCTAAGTTTTTCAGTGCAACTCACTCATATACAATGTACTACACTGTGCATTTCGTCTAATGCGGGTTTTTCAGTAAATTCTAAGTTTTTCAGTGCAACTCACTCATATACTATGTACTACACTGTGCATTTCGTCTAATGCGGGTTTTTCAGTAAATTTTAAGTTTTTCAGTGCAACTCACTCATATACAATGTACTACACTGTGCATTTCGTCTAATGCGGGTTTTTCAGTAAATTCTAAGTTTTTCAGTGCAACTCACTCATATACAATATACTACACTGTGCATTTCGTCTAATGTGGGTTTTTCAGTAAATTCTAAGTTTTTCAAGTGCAACTCACTCATATACAATGTACTACACTGTGCATTTCGTCTAAAGCGGGTTTTTCAGTAAATTCTAAGTTTTTCAGTGCAACTCACTCATATACTATGTACTACACTGTGCATTTCGTCTAATGCGGGTTTTTCAGTAAATTCTAAGTTTTTCAGTGCAACTCACTCATATACTATGTACTACACTGTGCATTTGGTCTAATGCGGGTTTTTCAGTAAATTCTAAGTTTTTCAGTGCAACTCACTCATATACTATGTACTACACTGTGCATTTCGTCTAATGCGGGTTTTTCAGTAAATTCTAAGTTTTTCAGTGCAACTCACTCATATACAATGTACTACACTGTGCATTTCGTCTAATGCGGGTTTTTGAGTAAATTCTAAGTTTTTCAGTGCAAATCACTCATATACAATGTACTACACTCTGCATTTCGTCTAATGCGGGTTTTTCAGTAAATTCTAAGTTTTTCAGTGTAGCTCACTCATATACAATGTACTACACTGTGCATTTCGTCTAATGCGGGTTTTTCAGTAAATTCTAAGTTTTTCAGTGCAGCTCACTCATATACTATGTACTACACTGTGCATTTCGACTAATGCGGGTTTTTCAGTAAATTCTAAGTTTTTCAGTGCAACTCACTCATATACTATGTACTACACTGTGCATTTCGTCTAATGCGGGTTTTTCAGTAAATTCTAAGTTTTTCAGTGCAACTCACTCATATACAATGTACTACACTGTGCATTTCGTCTAATGCGGGTTTTTCAGTAAATTCTAAGTTTTTCAGTGCAACTCACTCATATACAATGTACTACACTGTGCATTTCGTCTAATGTGGGTTTTTCAGTAAATTCTAAGTTTTTCAGTGCAACTCACTCATATACAATGTACTACACTGTGCATTTCGTCTAATGCGGGTTTTTCAGTAAATTCTAAGTTTTTCAGTGCAACTCACTCATATACAATGTACTACACTGTGCATTTCTTCTAATGCGGGTTTTTCAGTAAATTCTAAGTTTTTCAGTGCAACTCACTTATATACAATGTACTACACTGTGCATTTCGTCTAATGCGGGTTTTTCAGTAAATTCTAAGTTTTTCAGTGCAACCCACTCATATACTATGTACTACACTGTGCATTTCGTCTAATGCGGGTTTTTCAGTAAATTCTAAGTTTTTCAGTGCAACTCACTCATATACAATGTACTACACTGTGCATTTCGTCTAATGCGGGTTTTTCAGTAAATTCTAAGTTTTTCAGTGCAACTCACTCATATACTATGTACTATACTGTGCATTTCCTCTAATGCGGGTTCTTCAGTAAATTCTAAGTTTTTCAGTGCAACACACTCATATACAATGTACTACA
Source organism: Mus caroli (assembly GCF_978045245.1). Classification (NCBI taxonomy): domain Eukaryota; kingdom Metazoa; phylum Chordata; class Mammalia; order Rodentia; family Muridae; genus Mus; species Mus caroli. The sequence goes on along the minus strand of NW_028227894.1, from coordinate 39,253 downwards.
CTCTGCATTTCGTCTAATGAGGGTTTTTCTGTAAATTCTAAGTTTTTCAGTGCAACTCACTCATATACAATGTACTACACTGTGCATTTCGTCTAATGCGGGTTTTTCAGTAAATTCTAAGTTTTTCAGTGCAACTCACTCCTATACAATGTACTACACTGTGCATTTCGTCTAATGCGGGTTTTTCAGTAAATTCTAAGTTTTTCAGTGCAACTCAATCATATACTATGTACTACACTGTGCATTTCGTCTAATGCGGGTTTTTCAGTAAATTCTAAGTTTTTCAGTGTAACTCACTCCTATACAATGTACTACACTGTTCATTTCGTCTAATGCGGGTTTTTCAGTAAATTCTAAGTTTTTCAGTGCAACTCACTCATATACTATGTACTATACTGTGCATTTCCTCTAATGCGGGTTCTTCAGTAAATTCTAAGTTTTTCAGTGCAACACACTCATATACAATGTACTACACTCTGCATTTCATCTAATGAGGGTTTTTCTGTAAATTCTAAGTTTTTCAGTGCAACTCACTCATATACAATGTACTACACTGTGCATTTCATCTAATGCGGGTTTTTGAGTAAATTCTAAGTTTTTCAGTGCAACTCACTCATATACAATGTACTACACTGTGCATTTCGTCTAATGCGGGTTTTTCAGTAAATTCTAAGTTTTTCAGTGCAACTCACTCATATACAATGTACTACACTGTGCATTTCGTCTAATGCGGGTTTTTCAGTAAATTCTAAGTTTTTCAGTGCAACTCAATCATATACTATGTACTACACTGTGCATTTCGTCTAATGCGGGTTTTTCAGTAAATTCTAAGTTTTTCAGTGCAACTGACTCATATACTATGTACTACACTGTGCATTTCGTCTAATGCAGGTTTTTCAGTAAATTCTAAGTTTTTCAGTGTAACTCACTCCTATACAATGTACTACACTGTGCATTTCGTCTAATGCGGGTTTTTCAGTAAATTCTAAGTTTTTCACTGCAACTCACTCATATACTATGTACTATACTGTGCATTTCCTCTAATGCGGGTTCTTCAGTAAATTCTAAGTTTTTCAGTGCAACACACTCATATACAATGTACTACACTCTGCATTTCGTCTAATGAGGGTTTTTCTGTAAATTCTAAGTTTTTCAGTGCAACTCACTCATATACAATGTACTACACTGTGCATTTCGTCTAATGCGGGTTTTTCAGTAAATTCTAAGTTTTTCAGTGCAACTCACTCATATACAATGTACTACACTGTGCATTTCGTCTAATGCGGGTTTTTCAGTAAATTCTAAGTTTTTCAGTGCAACTCACTCATATACAATGTACTACACTGTGCATTTCGTCTAATGCGGGTTTTTCAGTAAATTCTAAGTTTTTCAGTGCAACTCAATCATATACTATGTACTACACTGTGCATTTCGTATAATGCGGGTTTTTCAGTAAATTCTAAGTTTTTCAGTGCAACTCACTCATATACTATGTACTACACTGTGCATTTCGTCTAATGCGGGTTTTTCAGTAAATTCTAAGTTTTTCAGTGCAACTCACTCATATATAATGTACTACACTGTGCATTTCGTCTAATGCGGGTTTTTCAGTAAATTCTAAGTTTTTCAGTGCAACTCACTCATATACTATGTACTACACTGTGCATTTCGTCTAATGCGGGTTTTTCAGTAAATTCTAAGTTTTTCAGTGCAACTCACTCATATACAATGTACTACACTGTGCATTTCGTCTAATGCGGGTTTTTGAGTAAATTCTAAGTTTTTCAGTGCAAATCACTCATATACAATGTACTACACTCTGCATTTCGTCCTATGCGGGTTTTCAGGAAATTCTAAGTTTTTCAGTGTAGCTCACTCATATACAATGTACTACACTGTGCATTTCGTCTAATGCGGGTTTTTCAGTAAATTCTAAGTTTTTCAGTGCAGCTCACTCATATACTATGTACTACACTGTGCATTTCGACTAATGCGGGTTTTTCAGTAAATTCTAAGTTTTTCAGTGCAACTCACTCATATACTATGTACTACACTGTGCATTTCGTCTAATGCGGGTTTTTCAGTAAAATCTAAGTTTTTCAGTGCAACTCACTCATATACAATGTACTACACTGTGCATTTCGTCTAATGCGGGTTTTTCAGTAAATTCTAAGTTTTTCAGTGCAACTCACTCATATACAATGTACTACACTGTGCATTTCGTCTAATGTGGGTTTTTCAGTAAATTCTAAGTTTTTCAGTGCAACTCACTCATATACAATGTACTACACTGTGCATTTCGTCTAAAGCGGGTTTTTCAGTAAATTCTAAGTTTTTCAGTGCAACTCACTCATATACTATGTACTACACTGTGCATTTGGTCTAATGCGGGTTTTTCAGTAAATTCTAAGTTTTTCAGTGCAACTCACTCATATACTATGTACTACACTGTGCATTTCGTCTAATGCGGGTTTTTCAGTAAGTTCTAAGTTTTTCAGTGCAACTCACTCATATACAATGTACTACACTGTGCATTTCGTCTAATGCGGGTTTTTCAGTAAATTCTAAGTTTTTCAGTGCAACTCACTCATATACTATGTACTACACTGTGCATTTCGTCTAATGCGGGTTTTTCAGTAAATTCTAAGTTTTTCAGTGCAACTCAATTATATACTATGTACTACACTGTGCATTTCGTCTAATGCGGGTTTTTCAGTAAATTCTAAGTTTTTCAGTGTAACTCATTCCTATACAATGTACTACACTGTGCATTTCGTCTAATGCGGGTTTTTCAGTAAATTCTAAGTTTTTCAGTGCAACTCACTCATATACTATGTACTATACTGTGCATTTCCTCTAATGCGGGTTCTTCAGTAAATTCTAAGTTTTTCAGTGCAACACACTCATATACAATGTACTACACTCTGCATTTCGTCTAATGAGGGTTTTTCTGTAAATTCTAAGTTTTTCAGTGCAACTCACTCATATACAATGTACTACACTGTGCATTTCGTCTAATGCGGGTTTTTCAGTAAATTCTAAGTTTTTCAGTGCAACTCACTCATATACAATGTACTACACTGTGCATTTCGTCTAATGCGGGTTTTTCAGTAAATTCTAAGTTTTTCAGTGCAACTCACTCATATACAATGTACTAAACTGTGCATTTGTCTAATGCGGGTTTTTCAGTAAATTCTAAGTTTTTCAGTGCAACTGACTCATATACTATGTACTACACTGTGCATTTCGTCTAATGCGGGTTTTTCAGTAAATTCTAAGTTTTTCAGTGTAACTCACTCCTATACAATGTACTACACTGTGCATTTCGTATAATGCGGGTTTTTCAGTAAATTCTAAGTTTTTCAGTGCAACTCACTCATATACTATGTACTACACTGTGCATTTCGTCTAATGCGGGTTTTTCAGTAAATTCTAAGTTTTTCAGTGCAACTCACTCATATACAATGTACTACACTCTGCATTTCTTCTAATGCGGGTTTTTGAGTAAATTCTAAGTTTTTCAGTGCAAATCACTCATATACAATGTACTACACTCTGCATTTCGTCTAATGCGGGTTTTTCAGTAAATTCTAAGTTTTTCAGTGTAGCTCACTCATATACAATGTACTACACTGTGCATTTCGTCTAATGCGGGTTTTTCAGTAAATTCTAAGTTTTTCAGTGCAGCTCACTCATATACTATGTACTACACTGTGCATTTCGTCTTATGCGGGTTTTTCAGTAAATTCTAAGTTTTTCAGTGCAACTCACTCATATACAATGTACTACACTGTGCATTTCTTCTAATGCGGGTTTTTCAGTAAATTCTAAGTTTTTCAGTGCAACTCACTTATATACAATGTACTACACTGTGCATTTCGTCTAATGCGGGTTTTTCAGTAAATTCTAAGTTTTTCAGTGCAACCCACTCATATACTATGTACTACACTGTGCATTTCGTCTAATGCGGGTTTTTCAGTAAATTCTAAGTTTTTCAGTGCAACTCACTCATATACAATGTACTACACTGTGCATTTCGTCTAATGCGGGTTTTTCAGTAAATTCTAAGTTTTTTAGTGCAACTCACTCATATACTATGTACTATACTGTGCATTTCCTCTAATGCGGGTTCTTCAGTAAATTCTAAGTTTTTCAGTGCAACACACTCATATACAATGTACTACACTCTGCATTTCGTCTAATGAGGGTTTTTCTGTAAATTCTAAGTTTTTCAGTGCAACTCACTCATATACAATGTACTACACTGTGCATTTCGTCTAATGCGGGTTTTTCAGTAAATTCTAAGTTTTTCAGTGCAACTCACTCATATACAATGTACTACACTGTGCATTTCGTCTAATGCGGGTTTTTCAGTAAATTCTAAGTTTTTCAGTGCAACTCACTCATATACAATGTACTACACTGTGCATTTGTCTAATGCGGGTTTTTCAGTAAATTCTAAGTTTTTCAGTGCAACTCAATCATATACTATGTACTACACTGTGCATTTCGTCTAATGCGGGTTTTTCAGTAAATTCTAAGTTTTTCAGTGCAACTGACTCATATACTATGTACTACACTGTGCATTTCGTCTAATGCGGGTTTTTCAGTAAATTCTAAGTTTTTCAGTGTAACTCACTCCTATACAATGTACTACACTGTGCATTTCGTATAATGCGGGTTTTTCAGTAAATTCTAAGTTTTTCAGTGCAACTCACTCATATACTATGTACTACACTGTGCATTTCGTCTAATGCGGGTTTTTCAGTAAATTCTAAGTTTTTCAGTGCAACTCACTCATATACAATGTACTACACTGTGCATTTCTTCTAATGCGGGTTTTTGAGTAAATTCTAAGTTTTTCAGTGCAAATCACTCATATACAATGTACTACACTCTGCATTTCGTCTAATGCGGGTTTTTCAGTAAATTCTAAGTTTTTCAGTGTAGCTCACTCATATACAATGTACTACACTGTGCATTTCGTCTAATGCGGGTTTTTCAGTAAATTCTAAGTTTTTCAGTGCAGCTCACTCATATACTATGTACTACACTGTGCATTTCGTCTTATGCGGGTTTTTCAGTAAATTCTAAGTTTTTCAGTGCAACTCACTCATATACAATGTACTACACTGTGCATTTCGTCTAATGCGGGTTTTTCAGTAAATTCTAAGTTTTTCAGTGCAACTCACTCATATACTATGTACTACACTGTGCATTTCGTCTAATGCGGGTTTTTCAGTAAATTCTAAGTTTTTCAGTGCAACTCACTCATATACAATGTACTACACTGTGCATTTCGTCTAATGCGGGTTTTTCAGTAAATTCTAAGTTTTTCAGTGCAACTCACTCATATACAATATACTACACTGTGCATTTCGTCTAATGTGGGTTTTTCAGTAAATTCTAAGTTTTTCAGTGCAACTCACTCATATACAATGTACTACACTGTGCATTTCGTCTAAAGCGGGTTTTTCAGTAAATTCTAAGTTTTTCAGTGCAACTCACTCATATACTATGTACTACACTGTGCATTTCGTCTAATGCGGGTTTTTCAGTAAATTCTAAGTTTTTCAGTGCAACTCACTCATATACTATGTACTACACTGTGCATTTGGTCTAATGCGGGTTTTTCAGTAAATTCTAAGTTTTTCAGTGCAACTCACTCATATACTATGTACTACACTGTGCATTTCGTCTAATGCGGGTTTTTCAGTAAATTCTAAGTTTTTCAGTGCAACTCACTCATATACAATGTACTACACTGTGCATTTCGTCTAATGCGGGTTTTTGAGTAAATTCTAAGTTTTTCAGTGCAAATCACTCATATACAATGTACTACACTCTGCATTTCGTCTAATGCGGGTTTTTCAGTAAATTCTAAGTTTTTCAGTGTAGCTCACTCATATACAATGTACTACACTGTGCATTTCGTCTAATGCGGGTTTTTCAGTAAATTCTAAGTTTTTCAGTGCAGCTCACTCATATACTATGTACTACACTGTGCATTTCGACTAATGCGGGTTTTTCAGTAAATTCTAAGTTTTTCAGTGCAACTCACTCATATACTATGTACTACACTGTGCATTTCGTCTAATGCGGGTTTTTCAGTAAATTCTAAGTTTTTCAGTGCAACTCACTCATATACAATGTACTACACTGTGCATTTCGTCTAATGCGGGTTTTTCAGTAAATTCTAAGTTTTTCAGTGCAACTCACTCATATACAATGTACTACACTGTGCATTTCGTCTAATGTGGGTTTTTCAGTAAATTCTAAGTTTTTCAGTGCAACTCACTCATATACAATGTACTACACTGTGCATTTCGTCTAATGCGGGTTTTTCAGTAAATTCTAAGTTTTTCAGTGCAACTCACTCATATACAATGTACTACACTGTGCATTTCTTCTAATGCGGGTTTTTCAGTAAATTCTAAGTTTTTCAGTGCAACTCACTTATATACAATGTACTACACTGTGCATTTCGTCTAATGCGGGTTTTTCAGTAAATTCTAAGTTTTTCAGTGCAACCCACTCATATACTATGTACTACACTGTGCATTTCGTCTAATGCGGGTTTTTCAGTAAATTCTAAGTTTTTCAGTGCAACTCACTCATATACAATGTACTACACTGTGCATTTCGTCTAATGCGGGTTTTTCAGTAAATTCTAAGTTTTTCAGTGCAACTCACTCTATACTATGTACTATACTGTGCATTTCCTCTAATGCGGGTTCTTCAGTAAATTCTAAGTTTTTCAGTGCAACACACTCATATACAATGTACTACACTCTGCATTTCGTCTAATGAGGGTTTTTCTGTAAATTCTAAGTTTTTCAGTGCAACTCACTCATATACAATGTACTACACTGTGCATTTCGTCTAATGCGGGTTTTTCAGTAAATTCTAAGTTTTTCAGTGCAACTCACTCATATACAATGTACTACACTGTGCATTTCGTCTAATGCGGGTTTTTCAGTAAATTCTAAGTTTTTCAGTGCAACCCACTCATATACAATGTACTACACTGTGCATTTGTCTAATGCGGGTTTTTCAGTAAATTCTAAGTTTTTCAGTGCAACTCAATCATATACTATGTACTACACTGTGCATTTCGTCTAATGCGGGTTTTTCAGTAAATTCTAAGTTTTTCAGTGCAACTGACTCATATACTATGTACTACACTGTGCATTTCGTCTAATGCGGGTTTTTCAGTAAATTCTAAGTTTTTCAGTGTAACTCACTCCTATACAATGTACTACACTGTGCATTTCGTATAATGCGGGTTTTTCAGTAAATTCTAAGTTTTTCAGTGCAACTCACTCATATACTATGTACTACACTGTGCATTTCGTCTAATGCGGGTTTTTCAGTAAATTCTAAGTTTTTCAGTGCAACTCACTCATATACAATGTACTACACTGTGCATTTCTTCTAATGCGGGTTTTTGAGTAAATTCTAAGTTTTTCAGTGCAAATCACTCATATACAATGTACTACACTCTGCATTTCGTCTAATGCGGGTTTTTCAGTAAATTCTAAGTTTTTCAGTGTAGCTCACTCATATACAATGTACTACACTGTGCATTTCGTCTAATGCGGGTTTTTCAGTAAATTCTAAGTTTTTCAGTGCAGCTCACTCATATACTATGTACTACACTGTGCATTTCGTCTTATGCGGGTTTTTCAGTAAATTCTAAGTTTTTCAGTGCAACTCACTCATATACAATGTACTACACTGTGCATTTCTTCTAATGCGGGTTTTTCAGTAAATTCTAAGTTTTTCAGTGCAACTCACTCATATACTATGTACTACACTGTGCATTTGGTCTAATGCGGGTTTTTCAGTAAATTCTAAGTTTTTCAGTGCAACTCACTCATATACTATGTACTACACTGTGCATTTCGTCTAATGCGGGTTTTTCAGTAAATTCTAAGTTTTTCAGTGCAACTCACTCATATACAATGTACTACACTGTGCATTTCGTCTAATGCGGGTTTTTCAGTAAATTCTAAGTTTTTCAGTGCAACTCACTCATATACTATGTACTATACTGTGCATTTCCTCTAATGCGGGTTCTTCAGTAAATTCTAAGTTTTTCAGTGCAACACACTCATATACAATGTACTACACTCTGCATTTCGTCTAATGAGGGTTTTTCTGTAAATTCTAAGTTTTTCAGTGCAACTCACTCATATACAATGTACTACACTGTGCATTTCGTCTAATGCGGGTTTTTCAGTAAATTCTAAGTTTTTCAGTGCAACTCACTCATATACAATGTACTACACTGTGCATTTCGTCTAATGCGGGTTTTTCAGTAAATTCTAAGTTTTTCAGTGCAACTCACTCATATACAATGTACTACACTGTGCATTTGTCTAATGCGGGTTTTTCAGTAAATTCTAAGTTTTTCAGTGCAACTCAATCATATACTATGTACTACACTGTGCATTTCGTCTAATGCGGGTTTTTCAGTAAATTCTAAGTTTTTCAGTGCAACTGACTCATATACTATGTACTACACTGTGCATTTCGTCTAATGCGGGTTTTTCAGTAAATTCTAAGTTTTTCAGTGTAACTCACTCCTATACAATGTACTACACTGTGCATTTCGTATAATGCGGGTTTTTCAGTAAATTCTAAGTTTTTCAGTGCAACTCACTCATATAATATGTACTACACTGTGCATTTCGTCTAATGCGGGTTTTTCAGTAAATTCTAAGTTTTTCAGTGCAACTCACTCATATACAATGTACTACACTGTGCATTTCTTCTAATGCGGGTTTTTGAGTAAATTCTAAGTTTTTCAGTGCAAATCACTCATATACAATGTACTACACTCTGCATTTCGTCTAATGCGGGTTTTTCAGTAAATTCTAAGTTTTTCAGTGTAGCTCACTCATATACAATGTACTACACTGTGCATTTCGTCTAATGCGGGTTTTTCAGTAAATTCTAAGTTTTTCAGTGCAGCTCACTCATATACTATGTACTACACTGTGCATTTCGTCTTATGCGGGTTTTTCAGTAAATTCTAAGTTTTTCAGTGCAACTCACTCATATACAATGTACTACACTGTGCATTTCTTCTAATGCGGGTTTTTCAGTAAATTCTAAGTTTTTCAGTGCAACTCACTTATATACAATGTACTACACTGTGCATTTCGTCTAATGCGGGTTTTTCAGTAAATTCTAAGTTTTTCAGTGCAACTCACTCATATACTATGTACTACACTGTGCATTTCGTCTAATGCGGGTTTTTCAGTAAATTCTAAGTTTTTCAGTGCAACTCACTCATATACAATGTACTACACTGTGCATTTCGTCTAATGCGGGTTTTTCAGTAAATTCTAAGTTTTTCAGTGCAACTCACTCATATACAATGTACTACACTGTGCATTTCGTCTAATGTGGGTTTTTCAGTAAATTCTAAGTTTTTCAGTGCAACTCACTCATATACAATGTACTACACTGTGCATTTCGTCTAAAGCGGGTTTTTCAGTAAATTCTAAGTTTTTCAGTGCAACTCACTCATATACTATGTACTACACTGTGCATTTCGTCTAATGCGGGTTTTTCAGTAAATTCTAAGTTTTTCAGTGCAACTCACTCATATACTATGTACTACACTGTGCATTTGGTCTAATGCGGGTTTTTCAGTAAATTCTAAGTTTTTCATTGCAACTCACTCATATACTATGTACTACACTGTGCATTTCGTCTAATGCGGGTTTTTCAGTAAATTCTAAGTTTTTCAGTGCAACTCACTCATATACAATGTACTACACTGTGCATTTCGTCTAATGCGGGTTTTTGAGTAAATTCTAAGTTTTTCAGTGCAACTCACTCATATACTATGTACTACACTGTGCATTTCGTCTAATGCGGGTTTTTCAGTAAGTTCTAAGTTTTTCAGTGTAACTCACTCATATACAATGTACTACACTGTGCATTTCCTCTAATGCGGGTTTTTCAGTAAATTCTAAGTTTTTCAGTGTAACTCACTCATATACAATGTACTACACTGTGCATTTCGTCTAATGCGGGTTTTTCAGTAAATTCTAAATTTTTCAGTGTAACTCACTCATATACAATGTACTACACTGTGCATTTCGTCTAATGCGGGTTTTTCAGTAAATTCTAAGTTTTTCAGTGCAACTCACTCATATACAATGTACTACACTGTGCATTTCGTCCAATGCGGGTTTTTCAGTAAATTCTAAGTTTTTCAGTGCAACTCACTCATATAATATGTACTACACTGTGCATTTCGTCTAATGCGGGTTTTTCAGTAAGTTCTAAGTTTTTCAGTGCAACTCACTCATATACTATGTACTATACTGTGCATTTGCTCTAATGCGGGTTCTTCAGTAAATTCTAAGTTTTTCAGTGCAACACACTCATATACAATGTACTACACTCTGCATTTTGTCTAATGAGGGTTTTTCTGTAAATTCTAAGTTTTTCAGTGCAACTCACTCATATACAATGTACTACACTGTGCATTTCGTCTAATGCGGGTTTTTCAGAAATTCTAAGTTTTTCAGTGCAACTCACTCATATACAATGTACTACACTGTGCATTTCGTCTAATGCGGGTTTTTCAGTAAATTCTAAGTTTTTCAGTGCAACTCACTCATATACAATGTACTACACTGTGCATTTCGTCTAATGCGGGTTTTTCAGTAAATTCTAAGTTTTTCAGTGCAACTCAATAATATACTATGTACTACACTGTGCATTTCGTCTAATGCGGGTTTTTCAGTAAATTCTAAGTTTTTCAGTGCAACTGACTCATATACTATGTACTACACTGTGCATTTCGTCTAATGCGGGTTTTTCAGTAAATTCTAAGTTTTTCAGTGCAACTCACTCATATACTATGTACTACACTGTGCATTTCGTCTAATGCGGGTTTTTCAGTAAATTCTAAGTTTTTCAGTGTAACTCACTCCTATACAATGTACTACACTGTGCATTTCGTCTAATGCGGGTTTTTCAGTAAATTCTAAGTTTTTCAGTGCAACTCACTCATATACTATGTACTACACTGTGCATTTCGTCTAATGCGGGTTTTTCAGTAAATTCTAAGTTTTTCAGTGCAACTCACTCATATACAATGTACTACACTGTGCATTTCTTCTAATGCGGGTTTTTGAGTAAATTCTAAGTTTTTCAGTGCAAATCACTCATATACAATGTACTACACTCTGCATTTGGTCTAATGCGGGTTTTTCAGTAAATTCTAAGTTTTTCAGTGTAGCTCACTCATATACAATGTACTACACTGTGCATTTCGTCTAATGCGGGTTTTTCAGTAAATTCTAAGTTTTTCAGTGCAGCTCACTCATATACTATGTACTACACTGTGCATTTCGTCTTATGCGGGTTTTTCAGTAAATTCTAAGTTTTTCAGTGCAACTCACTCATATACAATGTACTACACTGTGCATTTCTTCTAATGCGGGTTTTTCAGTAAATTCTAAGTTTTTCAGTGCAACTCACTTATATACAATGTACTACACTGTGCATTTCGTCTAATGCGGGTTTCTCAGTAAATTCTAAGTTTTTCAGTGCAACTCACTCATATACTATGTACTACACTGTGCATTTCGTCTAATGCGGGTTTTTCAGTAAATTCTAAGTTTTTCAGTGCAACTCACTCATATACAATGTACTACACTGTGCATTTCGTCTAATGCGGGTTTTTCAGTAAATTCTAAGTTTTTCAGTGCAACTCAATCATATACAATGTACTACACTGTGCATTTCGTCTAATGTGGGTTTTTCAGTAAATTCTAAGTTTTTCAGTGCAACTCACTCATATACAATGTACTACACTGTGCATTTCGTCTAATGCGGGTTTTTCAGTAAATTCTAAGTTTTTCAGTGCAACTTACTCATATACAATGTACTACACTGTGTATTTCGACTAATGCGGGTTTTTCAGTAAATTCTAAGTTTTTCAGTGCAACTCACTCATATACTATGTACTACACTGTGCATTTCGTCTAATGCGGGTTTTTCAGTAAATGCTAAGTTTTTCAGTGCAACTCACTCATATACTATGTACTACACTGTGCATTTCTTCTAATGCGGTTTTTTCAGTAAATTCTAAGTTTTTCAGTGCAACTCACTCATATACATTGTACTACACTGTGCATTTCGTCTAATGCGGGTTTTTCAGTAAATTCTAAGTTTTTCAGTGTAACTCACTCATATACAATGTACTACACTGTGCATTTCGTCTAATGCGGGTTTTTCAGTAAATTCTAAGTTTTTCAGTGCAACTCACTCATATACAATGTACTACACTCTGCATTTCGTCTAATGAGGGTTTTTCAGTAAATTCTAAGTTTTTCAGTGCAACTCACTCATATACAATGTACTACACTGTGCATTTCGTCTAATGCGGGTTTTTCAGTAAATTCTAAGTTTTTCAGTGCAACTCAATCATATACTATGTACTACACTGTGCATTTCGTCTAATGCGGGTTTTTCAGTAAATTCTAAGTTTTTCAGTGCAACTGACTCATATACTATGTACTACACTGTTCATTTCGTCTAATGCGGTTTTTCAGTAAATTCTAAGTTTTTCAGTGCAACTCACTCCTATACAATGTACTACACTGTGCATTTCGTCTAATGCGGGTTTTTCAGTAAATTCTAAGTTTTTCAGTGCAACTCACTCATATACTATGTACTACACTGTGCATTTCGTCTAATGCGGGTTTTTCAGTAAATTCTAAGTTTTTCAGTGCAACTCACTCATATACTATGTACTACACTGTGCATTTCGTCTAATGCGGGTTTTTCAGTAAATTCTATGTTTTTCAGTGTAACTCACTCCTATACAATGTACTACACTGTGCATTTCGTCTAATGCGGGTTTTTCAGTAAATTCTAAGTTTTTCAGTGCAACTCACTCATATACAATGTCCTACACTGTGCATTTCGTCTAATGCGGGTTTTTCAGTAAATTCTAAGTTTTTCAGTGCAACTCACTCATATACAATGTACTACACTGTGCATTTCGTCTAATGCGGGTTTTTCAGTAAATTCTAAGTTTTTCAGTGCAACGCACTCATATACAATGTACTACACTGTGCATTTCTTCTAATGCGGGTTTTTGAGTAAATTCTAAGTTTTTCAGTGCAAATCACTCATATACAATGTACTACACTCTGCATTTCGTCTAATGCGGGTTTTTCAGTAAATTCTAAGTTTTTCAGTGTAGCTCACTCATATACAATGTACTACACTGTGCATTTCGTCTAATGCGGGTTTTTCAGTAAATTCTAAGTTTTTCAGTGCAGCTCACTCATATACTATGTACTACACTGTGCATTTGGTCTTATGCGGGTTTTTCAGTAAATTCTAAGTTTTTCAGTGCAACTCACTCATATACAATGTACTACACTGTGCATTTCTTCTAATGCGGGTTTTTCAGTAAATTCTAAGTTTTTCAGTGCAACTCACTTATATACAATGTACTACACTGTGCATTTCGTCTAATGCGGGTTTCTCAGTAAATTCTAAGTTTTTCAGTGCAACTCACTCATATACTATGTACTACACTGTGCATTTCGTCTAATGCGGGTTTTTCAGTAAATTCTAAGTTTTTCAGTGCAACTCACTCATATACAATGTACTACACTGTGCATTTCGTCTAATGCGGGTTTTTCAGTAAATTCTAAGTTTTTCAGTGCAACTCAATCATATACAATGTACTACACTGTGCATTTCGTCTAATGTGGGTTTTTCAGTAAATTCTAAGTTTTTCAGTGCAACTCACTCATATACAATGTACTACACTGTGCATTTCGTCTAAAGCGGGTTTTTCAGTAAAATCTAAGTTTTTCAGTGCAACTCACTCATATACTATGTACTACACTGTGCATTTCGTCTAATGCGGGTTTTTCAGTAAATTCTAAGTTTTTCAGTGCAACTCACTCATATACTATGTACTACACTGTGCATTTGGTCTAATGCGGGTTTTTCAGTAAATTCTAAGTTTTTCAGTGCAACTCACTCATATACTATGTACTACACTGTGCATTTCGTCTAATGCGGGTTTTTCAGTAAGTTCTAAGTTTTTCAGTGCAACTCACTCATATACAATGTACTACACTGTGCATTTCCTCTAATGCGGGTTTTTCAGTAAATTCTAAGTTTTTCAGTGTAACTCACTCATATACAATGTACTACACTGTGCATTTCGTCTAATGCGGGTTTTTCAGTAAATTCTAAGTTTTTCAGTGCAACTCACTCATATACAATGTACTACACTGTGCATTTCGTCTAATGCGGGTTTCTCAGTAAATTCTAAGTTTTTCAGTGCAACTCACTCATATACTATGTACTACACTGTGCATTTCGTCTAATGCGGGTTTTTCAGTAAATTCTAAGTTTTTCAGTGCAACTCACTCATATACAATGTACTACACTGTGCATTTCGTCTAATGCGGGTTTTTCAGTAAATTCTAAGTTTTTCAGTGCAACTCAATCATATACAATGTACTACACTGTGCATTTCGTCTAATGTGGGTTTTTCAGTAAATTCTAAGTTTTTCAGTGCAACTCACTCATATACAATGTACTACACTGTGCATTTCGTCTAAAGCGGGTTTTTTCAGTAAATTCTAAGTTTTTCAGTGCAACTCACTCATATACTATGTACTACACTGTGCATTTCGTCTAATGCGGGTTTTTCAGTAAATTCTAAGTTTTTCAGTGCAACTCACTCATATACTATGTACTACACTGTGCATTTGGTCTAATGCGGGTTTTTCAGTAAATTCTAAGTTTTTCAGTGCAACTCACTCATATACTATGTACTACACTGTGCATTTCGTCTAATGCGGGTTTTTCAGTAAGTTCTAAGTTTTTCAGTGCAACTCACTCATATACAATGTACTACACTGTGCATTTCCTCTAATGCGGGTTTTTCAGTAAATTCTAAGTTTTTCAGTGTAACTCACTCATATACAATGTACTACACTGTGCATTTCGTCTAATGCGGGTTTTTCAGTAAATTCTAAGTTTTTCAGTGCAACTCACTCATATACAATGTACTACACTGTGCATTTCGTCTAATGCGGGTTTTTCAGTAAATTCTAAGTTTTTCAGTGCAACTCACTCATATACAATGTACTACACTGTGTATTTCGACTAATGCGGGTTTTTCAGTAAATTCTAAGTTTTTCAGTGCAACTCACTCATATACTATGTACTACACTGTGCATTTCGTCTAATGCGGGTTTTTCAGTAAATTCTAAGTTTTTCAGTGCAACTCACTCATATACTATGTACTAGACTGTGCATTTCGTCTAATGCGGGTTTTTCAGTAAATTCTAAGTTTTTCAGTGCAACTCACTCATATACATTGTACTACACTGTGCATTTCGTCTAATGCGGGTTTTTCAGTAAATTCTAAGTTTTTCAGTGTAACTCACTCCTATACAATGTACTACACTGTGCATTTCGTCTAATGCGGGTTTTTCAGTAAATTCTAAGTTTTTCAGTGCAACTCACTCATATACTATGTACTATACTGTGCATTTCGTCTAATGCGGGTTTTTCAGTAAATTCTAAGTTTTTCAGTGCAACTCACTCATATACAATGTACTACACTCTGCATTTCGTCTAATGAGGGTTTTTCAGTAAATTCTAAGTTTTTCAGTGCAACTCACTCATATACTATGTACTACACTGTGCATTTCGTCTAATGCGGGTTTTTCAGTAAATTCTAAGTTTTTCAGTGCAACTCAATCATATACTATGTACTACACTGTGCATTTCGTCTAATGCGGGTTTTTCAGTAAATTCTAAGTTTTTCAGTGCAACTGACTCATATACTATGTACTACACTGTGCATTTCGTCTAATGCGGTTTTTCAGTAAATTCTAAGTTTTTCAGTGTAACTCACTCCTATACAATGTACTACACTGTGCATTTCGTCTAATGCGGGTTTTTCAGTAAATTCTAAGTTTTTCAGTGCAACTCACTCATATACTATGTACTACACTGTGCATTTCGTCTAATGCGGGTTTTTCAGTAAATTCTAAGTTTTTCAGTGTAACTCACTCCTATACAATGTACTACACTGTGCATTTCGTCTAATGCGGGTTTTTCAGTAAATTCTAAGTTTTTCAGTGCAACTCACTCATATACTATGTACTATACTGTGCATTTCGTCTAATGCGGGTTTTTCAGTAAATTCTAAGTTTTTCAGTGCAACTCACTCATATACAATGTACTACACTCTGCATTTCGTCTAATGAGGGTTTTTCAGTAAATTCTAAGTTTTTCAGTGCAACTCACTCATATACTATGTACTACACTGTGCATTTCGTCTAATGCGGGTTTTTCAGTAAATTCTAAGTTTTTCAGTGCAACTCAATCATATACTATGTACTACACTGTGCATTTCGTCTAATGCGGGTTTTTCAGTAAATTCTAAGTTTTTCAGTGCAACTGACTCATATACTATGTACTACACTGTGCATTTCGTCTAATGCGGTTTTTCAGTAAATTCTAAGTTTTTCAGTGTAACTCACTCCTATACAATGTACTACACTGTGCATTTCGTCTAATGCGGGTTTTTCAGTAAATTCTAAGTTTTTCAGTGCAACTCACTCATATACTATGTACTACACTGTGCATTTCGTCTAATGCGGGTTTTTCAGTAAATTCTAAGTTTTTCAGTGCAACTCACTCATATACTATGTACTACACTGTGCATTTCGTCTAATGCGGGTTTTTCAGTAAATTCTATGTTTTTCAGTGTAACTCACTCCTATACAATGTACTACACTGTGCATTTCGTCTAATGCGGGTTTTTCAGTAAATTCTAAGTTTTTCAGTGCAACTCACTCATATACAATGTACTACACTGTGCATTTCGTCTAATGCGGGTTTTTCAGTAAATTCTAAGTTTTTCAGTGCAACTCACTCATATACAATGTACTACACTGTGCATTTCGTCTAATGCGGGTTTTTCAGTAAATTCTAAGTTTTTCAGTGCAACTCACTCATATACAATGTACTACACTGTGCATTTCTTCTAATGCGGGTTTTTGAGTAAATTCTAAGTTTTTCAGTGCAAATCACTCATATACAATGTACTACACTCTGCATTTCGTCTAATGCGGGTTTTTCAGTAAATTCTAAGTTTTTCAGTGTAGCTCACTCATATACAATGTACTACAATGTGCATTTCGTCTAATGCGGGTTTTTCAGTAAATTCTAAGTTTTTCAGTGCAGCTCACTCATATACTATGTACTACACTGTGCATTTGGTCTTATGCGGGTTTTTCAGTAAATTCTAAGTTTTTCAGTGCAACTCACTCATATACTATGTACTACACTGTGCATTTCGTCTAATGCGGGTTTTTTCAGTAAATTCTAAGTTTTTCAGTGCAACTCACTCATATACAATGTACTACACTGTGCATTTCGTCTAATGTGGGTTTTTCAGTAAATTCTAAGTTTTTCAGTGCAACTCACTCATATACAATGTACTACACTGTGCATTTCGTCTAAAGCGGGTTTTTCAGTAAATTCTAAGTTTTAGAGTGCAACTCACTCATATACTATGTACTACACTGTGCATTTGGTCTAATGCGGGTTTTTCAGTAAATTCTAAGTTTTTCAGTGCAACTCACTCATATACTATGTACTATACTGTGCATTTCGTCTAATGCGGGTTTTTCAGTAAGTTCTAAGTTTTTCAGTGCAACTCACTCATATACAATGTACTACACTGTGCATTTCCTCTAATGCGGGTTTTTCAGTAAATTCTAAGTTTTTCAGTGCAACTCACTCATATACAATGTACTACACTGTGCATTTCGTCTAATGCGGGTTTTTCAGTAAATTCTAAGTTTTTCAGTGCAACTCAATCATATACAATGTACTACACTGTGCATTTCGTCTAATGTGGGTTTTTCAGTAAATTCTAAGTTTTTCAGTGCAACTCACTCATATACTATGTACTACACTGTGCATTTCGTCTAATGCGGGTTTTTCAGTAAATTCTAAGTTTTTCAGTGCAACTCACTCATATACTATGTACTACACTGTGCATTTGGTCTAATGCGGGTTTTTCAGTAAATTCTAAGTTTTTCAGTGCAACTCAATCATATACTATGTACTACACTGTGCATTTCGTCTAATGCGGGTTTTTCAGTAAGTTCTAAGTTTTTCAGTGCAACTCACTCATATACTATGTACTATACTGTGCATTTCCTCTAATGCGGGTTCTTCAGTAAATTCTAAGTTTTTCAGTGCAACACACTCATATACAATGTACTACACTCTGCATTTTGTCTAATGAGGGTTTTTCTGTAAATTCTAAGTTTTTCAGTGCAACTCACTCATATACAATGTACTACACTGTGCATTTCGTCTAATGCAGGTTTTTCAGAAATTCTAAGTTTTTCAGTGCAACTCACTCATATACAATGTACTACACTGTGCATTTCGTCTAATGCGGGTTTTTCAGTAAATTCTAAGTTTTTCAGTGCAACTCACTCATATACAATGTACTACACTGTGCATTTCGTCTAATGCGGGTTTTTCAGTAAATTCTAAGTTTTTCAGTGCAACTCAATAATATACTATGTACTACACTGTGCATTTCGTCTAATGCGGGTTTTTCAGTAAATTCTAAGTTTTTCAGTGCAACTGACTCATATACTATGTACTACACTGTGCATTTCGTCTAATGCGGGTTTTTCAGTAAATTCTAAGTTTTTCAGTGCAACTCACTCATATACTATGTACTACACTGTGCATTTCGTCTAATGCGGGTTTTTCAGTAAATTCTAAGTTTTTCAGTGTAACTCACTCCTATACAATGTACTACACTGTGCATTTCGTCTAATGCGGGTTTTTCAGTAAATTCTAAGTTTTTCAGTGCAACTCACTCATATACTATGTACTACACTGTGCATTTCGTCTAATGCGGGTTTTTCAGTAAATTCTAAGTTTTTCAGTGCAACTCACTCATATACAATGTACTACACTGTGCATTTCTTCTAATGCGGGTTTTTGAGTAAATTCTAAGTTTTTCAGTGCAAATCACTCATATACAATGTACTACACTCTGCATTTGGTCTAATGCGGGTTTTTCAGTAAATTCTAAGTTTTTCAGTGTAGCTCACTCATATACAATGTACTACACTGTGCATTTCGTCTAATGCTGGTTTTTCAGTAAATTCTAAGTTTTTCAGTGCAGCTCACTCATATACTATGTACTACACTGTGCATTTCGTCTTATGCGGGTTTTTCAGTAAATTCTAAGTTTTTCAGTGCAACTCACTCATATACAATGTACTACACTGTGCATTTCTTCTAATGCGGGTTTTTCAGTAAATTCTAAGTTTTTCAGTGCAACTCACTTATATACAATGTACTACACTGTGCATTTCGTCTAATGCGGGTTTCTCAGTAAATTCTAAGTTTTTCAGTGCAACTCACTCATATACTATGTACTACACTGTGCATTTCGTCTAATGCGGGTTTTTCAGTAAATTCTAAGTTTTTCAGTGCAACTCACTCATATACAATGTACTACACTGTGCATTTCGTCTAATGCGGGTTTTTCAGTAAATTCTAAGTTTTTCAGTGCAACTCAATCATATACAATGTACTACACTGTGCATTTCGTCTAATGTGGGTTTTTCAGTAAATTCTAAGTTTTCAGTGCAACTCACTCATATACAATGTACTACACTGTGCATTTCGTCTAAAGCGGGTTTTTCAGTAAATTCTAAGTTTTTCAGTGCAACTCACTCATATACTATGTACTACACTGTGCATTTCGTCTAATGCGGGTTTTTCAGTAAATTCTAAGTTTTTCAGTGCAACTCACTCATATACTATGTACTACACTGTGCATTTGGTCTAATGCGGGTTTTTCAGTAAATGCTAAGTTTTTCAGTGCAACTCACTCATATACTATGTACTACACTGTGCATTTCGTCTAATGCGGGTTTTTCAGTAAGTTCTAAGTTTTTCAGTGCAACTCACTCATATACATTGTACTACACTGTGCATTTCGTCTAATGCGGGTTTTTCAGTAAATTCTAAGTTTTTCAGTGCAACTCACTCATATACAATGTACTACACTCTGCATTTCGTCTAATGAGGGTTTTTCAGTAAATTCTAAGTTTTTCAGTGCAACTCACTCATATACAATGTACTACACTGTGCATTTCGTCTAATGCGGGTTTTTCAGTAAATTCTAAGTTTTTCAGTGCAACTCAATCATATACTATGTACTACACTGTGCATTTCGTCTAATGCGGGTTTTTCAGTAAATTCTAAGTTTTTCAGTGCAACTGACTCATATACTATGTACTACACTGTGCATTTCGTCTAATGCGGTTTTTCAGTAAATTCTAAGTTTTTCAGTGTAACTCACTCCTATACAATGTACTACACTGTGCATTTCGTCTAATGCGGGTTTTTCAGTAAATTCTAAGTTTTTCAGTGCAACTCACTCATATACTATGTACTACACTGTGCATTTCGTCTAATGCGGGTTTTTCAGTAAATTCTAAGTTTTTCAGTGCAACTCACTCATATACTATGTACTACACTGTGCATTTCGTCTAATGCGGGTTTTTCAGTAAATTCTATGTTTTTCAGTGTAACTCACTCCTATACAATGTACTACACTGTGCATTTCGTCTAATGGGGGTTTTTCAGTAAATTCTAAGTTTTTCAGTGCAACTCACTCATATACAATGTCCTACACTGTGCATTTCGTCTAATGCGGGTTTTTCAGTAAATTCTAAGTTTTTCAGTGCAACTCACTCATATACAATGTACTACACTGTGCATTTCGTCTAATGCGGGTTTTTCAGTAAATTCTAAGTTTTTCAGTGCAACTCACTCATATACAATGTACTACACTGTGCATTTCTTCTAATGCGGGTTTTTGAGTAAATTCTAAGTTTTTCAGTGCAAATCACTCATATACAATGTACTACACTCTGCATTTCGTCTAATGCGGGTTTTTCAGTAAATTCTAAGTTTTTCAGTGTAGCTCACTCATATACAATGTACTACACTGTGCATTTCGTCTAATGCGGGTTTTTCAGTAAATTCTAAGTTTTTCAGTGCAGCTCACTCATATACTATGTACTACACTGTGCATTTGGTCTTATGCGGGTTTTTCAGTAAATTCTAAGTTTTTCAGTGCAACTCACTCATATACAATGTACTACACTGTGCATTTCTTCTAATGCGGGTTTTTCAGTAAATTCTAAGTTTTTCAGTGCAACTCACTTATATACAATGTACTACACTGTGCATTTCGTCTAATGCGGGTTTCTCAGTAAATTCTAAGTTTTTCAGTGCAACTCACTCATATACTATGTACTACACTGTGCATTTCGTCTAATGCGGGTTTTTCAGTAAATTCTAAGTTTTTCAGTGCAACTCACTCATATACAATGTACTACACTGTGCATTTCGTCTAATGCGGGTTTCTCAGTAAATTCTAAGTTTTTCAGTGCAACTCACTCATATACTATGTACTACACTGTGCATTTCGTCTAATGCGGGTTTTTCAGTAAATTCTAAGTTTTTCAGTGCAACTCACTCATATACTATGTACTACACTGTGCATTTCGTCTAATGCGGGTTTTTCAGTAAATTCTAAGTTTTTCAGTGCAACTCACTCATATACTATGTACTACACTGTGCATTTCGTCTAATGCGGGTTTTTCAGTAAATTCTATGTTTTTCAGTGTAACTCACTCCTATACAATGTACTACACTGTGCATTTCGTCTAATGGGGGTTTTTCAGTAAATTCTAAGTTTTTCAGTGCAACTCACTCATATACAATGTCCTACACTGTGCATTTCGTCTAATGCGGGTTTTTCAGTAAATTCTAAGTTTTTCAGTGCAACTCACTCATATACAATGTACTACACTGTGCATTTCGTCTAATGCGGGTTTTTCAGTAAATTCTAAGTTTTTCAGTGCAACTCACTCATATACAATGTACTACACTGTGCATTTCTTCTAATGCGGGTTTTTGAGTAAATTCTAAGTTTTTCAGTGCAAATCACTCATATACAATGTACTACACTCTGCATTTCGTCTAATGCGGGTTTTTCAGTAAATTCTAAGTTTTTCAGTGTAGCTCACTCATATACAATGTACTACACTGTGAATTTCGTCTAATGCGGGTTTTTCAGTAAATTCTAAGTTTTCAGTGCAGCTCACTCATATACTATGTACTACACTGTGCATTTGGTCTTATGCGGGTTTTTCAGTAAATTCTAAGTTTTTCAGTGCAACTCACTCATATACAATGTACTACACTGTGCATTTCTTCTAATGCGGGTTTTTCAGTAAATTCTAAGTTTTTCAGTGCAACTCACTTATATACAATGTACTACACTGTGCATTTCGTCTAATGCGGGTTTCTCAGTAAATTCTAAGTTTTTCAGTGCAACTCACTCATATACTATGTACTACACTGTGCATTTCGTCTAATGCGGGTTTTTCAGTAAATTCTAAGTTTTTCAGTGCAACTCACTCATATACAATGTACTACACTGTGCATTTCGTCTAATGCGGGTTTTTCAGTAAATTCTAAGTTTTTCAGTGCAACTCAATCATATACAATGTACTACACTGTGCATTTCGTCTAATGTGGGTTTTTCAGTAAATTCTAAGTTTTTCAGTGCAACTCACTCATATACAATGTACTACACTGTGCATTTCGTCTAAAGCGGGTTTTTCAGTAAATTCTAAGTTTTTCAGTGCAACTCACTCATATACTATGTACTACACTGTGCATTTCGTCTAATGCGGGTTTTTCAGTAAATTCTAAGTTTTTCAGTGCAACTCACTCATATACTATGTACTACACTGTGCATTTGGTCTAATGCGGGTTTTTCAGTAAATTCTAAGTTTTTCAGTGCAACTCACTCATATACTATGTACTACACTGTGCATTTCGTCTAATGCGGGTTTTTCAGTAAGTTCTAAGTTTTTCAGTGCAACTCACTCATATACAATGTACTACACTGTGCATTTCCTCTAATGCGGGTTTTTCAGTAAATTCTAAGTTTTCAGTGTAACTCACTCATATACAATGTACTACACTGTGCATTTCGTCTAATGCGGGTTTTTCAGTAAATTCTAAGTTTTTCAGTGCAACTCACTCATATACAATGTACTACACTGTGCATTTCGTCTAATGCGGGTTTTTCAGTAAATTCTAAGTTTTTCAGTGCAACTCACTCCTATACTATGTACTACACTGTGCATTTGGTCTTATGCGGGTTTTTCAGTAAATTCTAAGTTTTTCAGTGCAACTCACTCATATACAATGTACTACACTGTGCATTTCTTCTAATGCGGGTTTTTCAGTAAATTCTAAGTTTTTCAGTGCAACTCACTTATATACAATGTACTACACTGTGCATTTCGTCTAATGCGGGTTTCTCAGTAAATTCTAAGTTTTTCAGTGCAACTCACTCATATACTATGTACTACACTGTGCATTTCGTCTAATGCGGGTTTTTCAGTAAATTCTAAGTTTTTCAGTGCAACTCACTCATATACAATGTACTACACTGTGCATTTCGTCTAATGCGGGTTTTTCAGTAAATTCTAAGTTTTTCAGTGCAACTCAATCATATACAATGTACTACACTGTGCATTTCGTCTAATGTGGGTTTTTCAGTAAATTCTAAGTTTTTCAGTGCAACTCACTCATATACAATGTACTACACTGTGCATTTCGTCTAAAGCGGGTTTTTCAGTAAATTCTAAGTTTTTCAGTGCAACTCACTCATATACTATGTACTACACTGTGCATTTCGTCTAATGCGGGTTTTTCAGTAAATTCTAAGTTTTTCAGTGCAACTCACTCATATACTATGTACTACACTGTGCATTTGGTCTAATGCGGGTTTTTCAGTAAATTCTAAGTTTTTCAGTGCAACTCACTCATATACTATGTACTACACTGTGCATTTCGTCTAATGCGGGATTTTCAGTAAGTTCTAAGTTTTTCAGTGCAACTCACTCATATACAATGTACTACACTGTGCATTTCCTCTAATGCGGGTTTTTCAGTAAATTCTAAGTTTTTCAGTGTAACTCACTCATATACAATGTACTACACTGTGCATTTCGTCTAATGCGGGTTTTTCAGTAAATTCTAAGTTTTTCAGTGCAACTCACTCATATACAATGTACTACACTGTGCATTTCGTCTAATGCGGGTTTTTCAGTAAATTCTAAGTTTTTCAGTGCAACTCACTCATATACAATGTACTACACTGTGTATTTCGACTAATGCGGGTTTTTTCAGTAAATTCTAAGTTTTTCAGTGCAACTCACTCATATACTATGTACTACACTGTGCATTTCGTCTAATGCGGGTTTTTCAGTAAATTCTAAGTTTTTCAGTGCAACTCACTCATATACTATGTACTACACTGTGCATTTCGTCTAATGCGGGTTTTTCAGTAAATTCTAAGTTTTTCAGTGCAACTGACTCATATACTATGTACTACACTGTGCATTTCGTCTAATGCGGTTTTTCAGTAAATTCTAAGTTTTTCAGTGTAACTCACTCCTATACAATGTACTACACTGTGCATTTCGTCTAATGCGGGTTTTTCAGTAAATTCTAAGTTTTTCAGTGCAACTCACTCATATACTATGTACTACACTGTGCATTTCGTCTAATGCGGGTTTTTCAGTAAATTCTATGTTTTTCAGTGTAACTCACTCCTATACAATGTACTACACTGTGCATTTCGTCTAATGGGGGTTTTTCAGTAAATTCTAAGTTTTTCAGTGCAACTCACTCATATACAATGTCCTACACTGTGCATTTCGTCTAATGCGGGTTTTTCAGTAAATTCTAAGTTTTTCAGTGCAACTCACTCATATACAATGTCCTACACTCTGCATTTCGTCTAATGCGGGTTTTTCAGTAAATTCTAAGTTTTTCAGTGTAGCTCACTCATATACAATGTACTACACTGTGCATTTCGTCTAATGCGGGTTTTTCAGTAAATTCTAAGTTTTTCAGTGCAGCTCACTCATATACTATGTACTACACTGTGCATTTGGTCTTATGCGGGTTTTTCAGTAAATTCTAAGTTTTTCAGTGCAACTCACTCATATACAATGTACTACACTGTGCATTTCTTCTAATGCGGGTTTTTCAGTAAATTCTAAGTTTTTCAGTGCAACTCACTTATATACAATGTACTACACTGTGCATTTCGTCTAATGCGGGTTTCTCAGTAAATTCTAAGTTTTTCAGTGCAACTCACTCATATACTATGTACTACACTGTGCATTTCGTCTAATGCGGGTTTTTCAGTAAATTCTAAGTTTTTCAGTGCAACTCACTCATATACAATGTACTACACTGTGCATTTCGTCTAATGCGGGTTTCTCAGTAAATTCTAAGTTTTTCAGTGCAACTCACTCATATACTATGTACTACACTGTGCATTTCGTCTAATGCGGGTTTTTCAGTAAATTCTAAGTTTTTCAGTGCAACTCACTCATATACTATGTACTACACTGTGCATTTCGTCTAATGCGGGTTTTTCAGTAAATTCTAAGTTTTTCAGTGCAACTCACTCATATACTATGTACTACACTGTGCATTTCGTCTAATGCGGGTTTTTCAGTAAATTCTATGTTTTTCAGTGTAACTCACTCCTATACAATGTACTACACTGTGCATTTCGTCTAATGCGGGTTTTTCAGTAAATTCTAAGTTTTTCAGTGCAACTCACTCCTATACTATGTACTACACTGTGCATTTGGTCTTATGCGGGTTTTTCAGTAAATTCTAAGTTTTTCAGTGCAACTCACTCATATACAATGTACTACACTGTGCATTTCTTCTAATGCGGGTTTTTCAGTAAATTCTAAGTTTTTCAGTGCAACTCACTTATATACAATGTACTACACTGTGCATTTCGTCTAATGCGGGTTTCTCAGTAAATTCTAAGTTTTTCAGTGCAACTCACTCATATACTATGTACTACACTGTGCATTTCGTCTAATGCGGGTTTTTCAGTAAATTCTAAGTTTTTCAGTGCAACTCACTCATATACAATGTACTACACTGTGCATTTCGTCTAATGCGGGTTTTTCAGTAAATTCTAAGTTTTTCAGTGCAACTCAATCATATACAATGTACTACACTGTGCATTTCGTCTAATGTGGGTTTTTCAGTAAATTCTAAGTTTTTCAGTGCAACTCACTCATATACAATGTACTACACTGTGCATTTCGTCTAAAGCGGGTTTTTCAGTAAATTCTAAGTTTTTCAGTGCAACTCACTCATATACTATGTACTACACTGTGCATTTCGTCTAATGCGGGTTTTTCAGTAAATTCTAAGTTTTTCAGTGCAACTCACTCATATACTATGTACTACACTGTGCATTTGGTCTAATGCGGGTTTTTCAGTAAATTCTAAGTTTTTCAGTGCAACTCACTCATATACTATGTACTACACTGTGCATTTCGTCTAATGCGGGATTTTCAGTAAGTTCTAAGTTTTTCAGTGCAACTCACTCATATACAATGTACTACACTGTGCATTTCCTCTAATGCGGGTTTTTCAGTAAATTCTAAGTTTTTCAGTGTAACTCACTCATATACAATGTACTACACTGTGCATTTCGTCTAATGCGGGTTTTTCAGTAAATTCTAAGTTTTTCAGTGCAACTCACTCATATACAATGTACTACACTGTGTATTTCGACTAATGCGGGTTTTTCAGTAAATTCTAAGTTTTTCAGTGCAACTCACTCATATACTATGTACTACACTGTGCATTTCGTCTAATGCGGGTTTTTCAGTAAATTCTAAGTTTTTCAGTGC
Organism: Mus caroli; assembly: GCF_978045245.1. Taxonomy (NCBI): domain Eukaryota; kingdom Metazoa; phylum Chordata; class Mammalia; order Rodentia; family Muridae; genus Mus; species Mus caroli. Next base: position 12,353 of record NW_028227894.1, on the reverse strand, counting down.
AACTCACTCATATACTATGTACTACACTGTGCATTTCGTCTAATGCGGGTTTTTCAGTAAATTCTAAGTTTTTCAGTGCAACTGACTCATATACTATGTACTACACTGTGCATTTCGTCTAATGCGGTTTTTCAGTAAATTCTAAGTTTTTCAGTGTAACTCACTCCTATACAATGTACTACACTGTGCATTTCGTCTAATGCGGGTTTTTCAGTAAATTCTAAGTTTTTCAGTGCAACTCACTCATATACTATGTACTACACTGTGCATTTCGTCTAATGCGGGTTTTTCAGTAAATTCTATGTTTTTCAGTGTAACTCACTCCTATACAATGTACTACACTGTGCATTTCGTCTAATGGGGGTTTTTCAGTAAATTCTAAGTTTTTCAGTGCAACTCACTCATATACAATGTCCTACACTGTGCATTTCGTCTAATGCGGGTTTTTCAGTAAATTCTAAGTTTTTCAGTGCAACTCACTCATATACAATGTCCTACACTCTGCATTTCGTCTAATGCGGGTTTTTCAGTAAATTCTAAGTTTTTCAGTGTAGCTCACTCATATACAATGTACTACACTGTGCATTTCGTCTAATGCGGGTTTTTCAGTAAATTCTAAGTTTTTCAGTGCAGCTCACTCATATACTATGTACTACACTGTGCATTTGGTCTTATGCGGGTTTTTCAGTAAATTCTAAGTTTTTCAGTGCAACTCACTCATATACAATGTACTACACTGTGCATTTCTTCTAATGCGGGTTTTTCAGTAAATTCTAAGTTTTTCAGTGCAACTCACTTATATACAATGTACTACACTGTGCATTTCGTCTAATGCGGGTTTCTCAGTAAATTCTAAGTTTTTCAGTGCAACTCACTCATATACTATGTACTACACTGTGCATTTCGTCTAATGCGGGTTTTTCAGTAAATTCTAAGTTTTTCAGTGCAACTCACTCATATACAATGTACTACACTGTGCATTTCGTCTAATGCGGGTTTCTCAGTAAATTCTAAGTTTTTCAGTGCAACTCACTCATATACTATGTACTACACTGTGCATTTCGTCTAATGCGGGTTTTTCAGTAAATTCTAAGTTTTTCAGTGCAACTCACTCATATACTATGTACTACACTGTGCATTTCGTCTAATGCGGGTTTTTCAGTAAATTCTAAGTTTTTCAGTGCAACTCACTCATATACTATGTACTACACTGTGCATTTCGTCTAATGCGGGTTTTTCAGTAAATTCTATGTTTTTCAGTGTAACTCACTCCTATACAATGTACTACACTGTGCATTTCGTCTAATGCGGGTTTTTCAGTAAATTCTAAGTTTTTCAGTGCAACTGACTCATATACTATGTACTACACTGTGCATTTCGTCTAATGCGGTTTTTCAGTAAATTCTAAGTTTTTCAGTGTAACTCACTCCTATACAATGTACTACACTGTGCATTTCGTCTAATGCGGGTTTTTCAGTAAATTCTAAGTTTTTCAGTGCAACTCACTCATATACTATGTACTACACTGTGCATTTCGTCTAATGCGGGTTTTTCAGTAAATTCTATGTTTTTCAGTGTAACTCACTCCTATACAATGTACTACACTGTGCATTTCGTCTAATGGGGGTTTTTCAGTAAATTCTAAGTTTTTCAGTGCAACTCACTCATATACAATGTCCTACACTGTGCATTTCGTCTAATGCGGGTTTTTCAGTAAATTCTAAGTTTTTCAGTGCAACTCACTCATATACAATGTCCTACACTCTGCATTTCGTCTAATGCGGGTTTTTCAGTAAATTCTAAGTTTTTCAGTGTAGCTCACTCATATACAATGTACTACACTGTGCATTTCGTCTAATGCGGGTTTTTCAGTAAATTCTAAGTTTTTCAGTGCAGCTCACTCATATACTATGTACTACACTGTGCATTTGGTCTTATGCGGGTTTTTCAGTAAATTCTAAGTTTTTCAGTGCAACTCACTCATATACAATGTACTACACTGTGCATTTCTTCTAATGCGGGTTTTTCAGTAAATTCTAAGTTTTTCAGTGCAACTCACTTATATACAATGTACTACACTGTGCATTTCGTCTAATGCGGGTTTCTCAGTAAATTCTAAGTTTTTCAGTGCAACTCACTCATATACTATGTACTACACTGTGCATTTCGTCTAATGCGGGTTTTTCAGTAAATTCTAAGTTTTTCAGTGCAACTCACTCATATACAATGTACTACACTGTGCATTTCGTCTAATGCGGGTTTCTCAGTAAATTCTAAGTTTTTCAGTGCAACTCACTCATATACTATGTACTACACTGTGCATTTCGTCTAATGCGGGTTTTTCAGTAAATTCTAAGTTTTTCAGTGCAACTCACTCATATACTATGTACTACACTGTGCATTTCGTCTAATGCGGGTTTTTCAGTAAATTCTAAGTTTTTCAGTGCAACTCACTCATATACTATGTACTACACTGTGCATTTCGTCTAATGCGGGTTTTTCAGTAAATTCTATGTTTTTCAGTGTAACTCACTCCTATACAATGTACTACACTGTGCATTTCGTCTAATGGGGGTTTTTCAGTAAATTCTAAGTTTTTCAGTGCAACTCACTCATATACAATGTCCTACACTGTGCATTTCGTCTAATGCGGGTTTTTCAGTAAATTCTAAGTTTTTCAGTGCAACTCACTCATATACAATGTACTACACTGTGCATTTCGTCTAATGCGGGTTTTTCAGTAAATTCTAAGTTTTTCAGTGCAACTCACTCATATACAATGTACTACACTGTGCATTTCTTCTAATGCGGGTTTTTGAGTAAATTCTAAGTTTTTCAGTGCAAATCACTCATATACAATGTACTACACTCTGCATTTCGTCTAATGCGGGTTTTTCAGTAAATTCTAAGTTTTTCAGTGTAGCTCACTCATATACAATGTACTACACTGTGCATTTCGTCTAATGCGGGTTTTTCAGTAAATTCTAAGTTTTTCAGTGCAGCTCACTCATATACTATGTACTACACTGTGCATTTGGTCTTATGCGGGTTTTTCAGTAAATTCTAAGTTTTTCAGTGCAACTCACTCATATACAATGTACTACACTGTGCATTTCTTCTAATGCGGGTTTTTCAGTAAATTCTAAGTTTTTCAGTGCAACTCACTTATATACAATGTACTACACTGTGCATTTCGTCTAATGCGGGTTTCTCAGTAAATTCTAAGTTTTTCAGTGCAACTCACTCATATACTATGTACTACACTGTGCATTTCGTCTAATGCGGGTTTTTCAGTAAATTCTAAGTTTTTCAGTGCAACTCACTCATATACAATGTACTACACTGTGCATTTCGTCTAATGCGGGTTTTTCAGTAAATTCTAAGTTTTTCAGTGCAACTCAATCATATACAATGTACTACACTGTGCATTTCGTCTAATGTGGGTTTTTCAGTAAATTCTAAGTTTTTCAGTGCAACTCACTCATATACAATGTACTACACTGTGCATTTCGTCTAAAGCGGGTTTTTCAGTAAATTCTAAGTTTTTCAGTGCAACTCACTCCTATACAATGTACTACACTGTGCATTTCGTCTAATGCGGGTTTTTCAGTAAATTCTAAGTTTTTCAGTGCAACTCACTCATATACTATGTACTACACTGTGCATTTGGTCTAATGCGGGTTTTTCAGTAAATTCTAAGTTTTTCAGTGCAACTCACTCATATACTATGTACTACACTGTGCATTTCGTCTAATGCGGGTTTTTCAGTAAGTTCTAAGTTTTTCAGTGCAACTCACTCATATACAATGTACTACACTGTGCATTTCTTCTAATGCGGGTTTTTCAGTAAATTCTAAGTTTTTCAGTGCAACTCACTTATATACAATGTACTACACTGTGCATTTCGTCTAATGCGGGTTTCTCAGTAAATTCTAAGTTTTTCAGTGCAACTCACTCATATACTATGTACTACACTGTGCATTTCGTCTAATGCGGGTTTTTCAGTAAATTCTAAGTTTTTCAGTGCAACTCACTCATATACAATGTACTACACTGTGCATTTCGTCTAATGCGGGTTTTTCAGTAAATTCTAAGTTTTTCAGTGCAACTCAATCATATACAATGTACTACACTGTGCATTTCGTCTAATGTGGGTTTTTCAGTAAATTCTAAGTTTTTCAGTGCAACTCACTCATATACAATGTACTACACTGTGCATTTCGTCTAAAGCGGGTTTTTCAGTAAATTCTAAGTTTTTCAGTGCAACTCACTCCTATACAATGTACTACACTGTGCATTTCGTCTAATGCGGGTTTTTCAGTAAATTCTAAGTTTTTCAGTGCAACTCACTCATATACTATGTACTACACTGTGCATTTGGTCTAATGCGGGTTTTTCAGTAAATTCTAAGTTTTTCAGTGCAACTCACTCATATACTATGTACTACACTGTGCATTTCGTCTAATGCGGGTTTTTCAGTAAGTTCTAAGTTTTTCAGTGCAACTCACTCATATACAATGTACTACACTGTGCATTTCGTCTAATGCGGGTTTTTCAGTAAATTCTAAGTTTTTCAGTGCAACTCACTCATATACAATGTACTACACTGTGCATTTCGTCTAATGCGGGTTTTTCAGTAAATTCTAAGTTTTTCAGTGCAACTCAATCATATACAATGTACTACACTGTGCATTTCGTCTAATGTGGGTTTTTCAGTAAATTCTAAGTTTTTCAGTGCAACTCACTCATATACAATGTACTACACTGTGCATTTCGTCTAAAGCGGGTTTTTCAGTAAATTCTAAGTTTTTCAGTGCAACTCACTCATATACTATGTACTACACTGTGCATTTCGTCTAATGCGGGTTTTTCAGTAAATTCTAAGTTTTTCAGTGCAACTCACTCATATACTATGTACTACACTGTGCATTTGGTCTAATGCGGGTTTTTCAGTAAATTCTAAGTTTTTCAGTGCAACTCACTCATATACTATGTACTACACTGTGCATTTCGTCTAATGCGGGATTTTCAGTAAGTTCTAAGTTTTTCAGTGCAACTCACTCATATACAATGTACTACACTGTGCATTTCCTCTAATGCGGGTTTTTCAGTAAATTCTAAGTTTTTCAGTGTAACTCACTCATATACAATGTACTACACTGTGCATTTCGTCTAATGCGGGTTTTTCAGTAAATTCTAAGTTTTTCAGTGCAACTCACTCATATACAATGTACTACACTGTGCATTTCGTCTAATGCGGGTTTTTCAGTAAATTCTAAGTTTTTCAGTGCAACTCACTCATATACAATGTACTACACTGTGTATTTCGACTAATGCGGGTTTTTCAGTAAATTCTAAGTTTTTCAGTGCAACTCACTCATATACTATGTACTACACTGTGCATTTCGTCTAATGCGGGTTTTTCAGTAAATTCTAAGTTTTTCAGTGCAACTCACTCATATACTATGTACTACACTGTGCATTTCGTCTAATGCGGGTTTTTCAGTAAATTCTAAGTTTTTCAGTGCAACTCACTCATATACATTGTACTACACTGTGCATTTCGTCTAATGCGGGTTTTTCAGTAAATTCTAAGTTTTTCAGTGTAACTCACTCCTATACAATGTACTACACTGTGCATTTCGTCTAATGCGGGTTTTTCAGTAAATTCTAAGTTTTTCAGTGCAACTCACTCATATACTATGTACTATACTGTGCATTTCGTCTAATGCGGGTTTTTCAGTAAATTCTAAGTTTTTCAGTGCAACTCACTCATATACAATGTACTACACTGTGCATTTCGTCTAATGCGGGTTTTTCAGTAAATTCTAAGTTTTTCAGTGCAACTCACTCATATACTATGTACTACACTGTGCATTTCGTCTAATGCGGGTTTTTCAGTAAATTCTAAGTTTTTCAGTGCAACTCAATCATATACTATGTACTACACTGTGCATTTCGTCTAATGCGGGTTTTTCAGTAAATTCTAAGTTTTTCAGTGCAACTGACTCATATACTATGTACTACACTGTGCATTTCGTCTAATGCGGTTTTTCAGTAAATTCTAAGTTTTTCAGTGTAACTCACTCCTATACAATGTACTACACTGTGCATTTCGTCTAATGCGGGTTTTTCAGTAAATTCTAAGTTTTTCAGTGCAACTCACTCATATACTATGTACTACACTGTGCATTTCGTCTAATGCGGGTTTTTCAGTAAATTCTAAGTTTTTCAGTGCAACTCACTCATATACTATGTACTACACTGTGCATTTCGTCTAATGCGGGTTTTTCAGTAAATTCTATGTTTTTCAGTGTAACTCACTCCTATACAATGTACTACACTGTGCATTTCGTCTAATGCGGGTTTTTCAGTAAATTCTAAGTTTTTCAGTGCAACTCACTCATATACAATGTCCTACACTGTGCATTTCGTCTAATGCGGGTTTTTCAGTAAATTCTAAGTTTTTCAGTGCAACTCACTCATATACAATGTACTACACTGTGCATTTCGTCTAATGCGGGTTTTTCAGTAAATTCTAAGTTTTTCAGTGCAACTCACTCATATACAATGTACTACACTGTGCATTTCTTCTAATGCGGGTTTTTGAGTAAATTCTAAGTTTTTCAGTGCAAATCACTCATATACAATGTACTACACTCTGCATTTCGTCTAATGCGGGTTTTTCAGTAAATTCTAAGTTTTTCAGTGTAGCTCACTCATATACAATGTACTACACTGTGCATTTCGTCTAATGCGGGTTTTTCAGTAAATTCTAAGTTTTTCAGTGCAGCTCACTCATATACTATGTACTACACTGTGCATTTGGTCTTATGCGGGTTTTTCAGTAAATTCTAAGTTTTTCAGTGCAACTCACTCATATACAATGTACTACAATGTGCATTTCGTCTAATGCGGGTTTTTCAGTCAATTCTAAGTTTTTCAGTGAAACTCACTTATATACAATAAACTACACTGTGCATTTCGTCTAATGCGGGTTTTTCAGTAAATTCTAAGTTTTTCAGTGCACTCACTCATATACAATGTACTACACTGTGCATTTCGTCTAATGCGGGTTTTTTCAGTAAATTCTAAGTTTTTCAGTGCAACTCACTCATATACAATGTACTACACTGTGCATTTCGTCTAATGTGGGTTTTTCAGTAAATTCTAATTTTTTCAGTGCAACTCAGCTCATATACAATGTACTACACTGTGCATTTCGTCTAAAGCGGGTTTTTCAGTAAATTCTAAGTTTTAGAGTGCAACTCACTCATATACTATGTACTACACTGTGCATTTGGTCTAATGCGGGTTTTTCAGTAAATTCTAAGTTTTTCAGTGCAACTCACTCATATACTATGTACTATACTGTGCATTTCGTCTAATGCGGGTTTTTCAGTAAATTCTAAGTTTTTCAGTGCAACTCACTCATATACAATGTACTACACTGTGCATTTCCTCTAATGCGGGTTTTTCAGTAAATTCTAAGTTTTTCAGTGCAACTCACTCATATACTATGTACTACACTGTGCATTTCGTCTAATGCGGGTTTTTCAGTAAATTCTAAGTTTTTCAGTGCAACTCACTCATATACTATGTACTACACTGTGCATTTCGTCTAATGCGGGTTTTTCAGTAAATTCTATGTTTTTCAGTGTAACTCACTCCTATACAATGTACTACACTGTGCATTTCGTCTAATGCGGGTTTTTCAGTAAATTCTAAGTTTTTCAGTGCAACTCACTCATATACAATGTCCTACACTGTGCATTTCGTCTAATGCGGGTTTTTCAGTAAATTCTAAGTTTTTCAGTGCAACTCACTCATATACAATGTACTACACTGTGCATTTCGTCTAATGCGGGTTTTTCAGTAAATTCTAAGTTTTTCAGTGCAACTCACTCATATACAATGTACTACACTGTGCATTTCTTCTAATGCGGGTTTTTGAGTAAATTCTAAGTTTTTCAGTGCAAATCACTCATATACAATGTACTACACTCTGCATTTCGTCTAATGCGGGTTTTTCAGTAAATTCTAAGTTTTTCAGTGTAGCTCACTCATATACAATGTACTACACTGTGCATTTCGTCTAATGCGGGTTTTTCAGTAAATTCTAAGTTTTTCAGTGCAGCTCACTCATATACTATGTACTACACTGTGCATTTGGTCTTATGCGGGTTTTTCAGTAAATTCTAAGTTTTTCAGTGCAACTCACTCACATACAATGTACTACAATGTGCATTTCGTCTAATGCGGGTTTTTCATTAAATTCTAAATTTTTCAGTGCAACTCACTTATATACAATAAACTACACTGTGCATTTCGTCTAATGCGGGTTTTTCAGTAAATTCTAAGTTTTTCAGTGCAACTCACTCATATACTATGTACTACACTGTGCATTTCGTCTAATGCGGGTTTTTCAGTAAATTCTAAGTTTTTCAGTGCAACTCACTCATATACAATGTACTACACTGTGCATTTCGTCTAATGCGGGTTTTTTTCAGTAAATTCTAAGTTTTTCAGTGCAACTCACTCATATACAATGTACTACACTGTGCATTTCGTCTAATGTGGGTTTTTCAGTAAATTCTAAGTTTTTCAGTGCAACTCACTCATATACAATGTACTACACTGTGCATTTCGTCTAAAGCGGGTTTTTCAGTAAATTCTAAGTTTTAGAGTGCAACTCACTCATATACTATGTACTACACTGTGCATTTCGTCTAATGCGGGTTTTTCAGTAAATTCTAAGTTTTTCAGTGCAACTCACTCATATACTATGTACTACACTGTGCATTTGGTCTAATGCGGGTTTTTCAGTAAATTCTAAGTTTTTCAGTGCAACTCACTCATATACTATGTACTACACTGTGCATTTGGTCTTATGCGGGTTTTTCAGTAAATTCTAAGTTTTTCAGTGCAATTCACTCATATACAATGTACTACAATGTGCATTTCGTCTAATGCGGGTTTTTCAGTAAATTCTAAGTTTTTCAGTGCAACTCACTTATATACAATAAACTACACTGTGCATTTCGTCTAATGCGGGTTTTTCAGTAAATTCTAAGTTTTTCAGTGCAACTCACTCATATACTATGTACTACACTGTGCATTTCGTCTAATGCGGGTTTTTCAGTAAATTCTAAGTTTTTCAGTGCAACTCACTCATATACAATGTACTACACTGTGCATTTCGTCTAATGCGGGTTTTTTCAGTAAATTCTAAGTTTTTCAGTGCAACTCACTCATATACAATGTACTACACTGTGCATTTCGTCTAATGTGGGTTTTTCAGTAAATTCTAAGTTTTTCAGTGCAACTCACTCATATACAATGTACTACACTGTGCATTTAGTCTAAAGCGGGTTTTTCAGTAAATTCTAAGTTTTAGAGTGCAACTCACTCATATACTATGTACTACACTGTGCATTTCGTCTAATGCGGGTTTTTCAGTAAATTCTAAGTTTTTCAGTGCAACTCACTCATATACTATGTACTACACTGTGCATTTGGTCTAATGCGGGTTTTTCAGTAAATTCTAAGTTTTTCAGTGCAACTCACTCATATACTATGTACTATACTGTGCATTTCGTCTAATGCGGGTTTTTCAGTAAGTTCTAAGTTTTTCAGTGCAACTCACTCATATACAATGTACTACACTGTGCATTACCTCTAATGCGGGTTTTTCAGTAAATTCTAAGTTTTTCAGTGTAACTCACTCATATACAATGTACTACACTGTGCATTTCGTCTAATGCGGGTTTTTCAGTAAATTCTAAGTTTTTCAGTGCAACTCACTCATATACTATGTAATACACTGTGCATTTCGTCTAATGCGGGTTTTTCAGTAAATTCTAAGTTTTTCAGTGTAACTCACTCCTATACAATGTACTACACTGTGCATTTCGTCTAATGCGGGTTTTTCAGTAAATTCTAAGTTTTTCAGTGCAACTCACTCATATACAATGTACTACACTGTGCATTTCGTCTAATGCGGGTTTTTCAGTAAATTCTAAGTTTTTCAGTGCAACTCACTCATATACTATGTACTACACTGTGCATTTCGTCTAATGCGGGTTTTTCAGTAAATTCTAAGTTTTTCAGTGCAACTGACTGATATACTATGTACTACACTGTGCATTTCGTCTAATGCGGGTTTTTCAGTAAATTCTAAGTTTTTCAGTGTAACTCACTCCTATACAATGTACTACACTGTGCATTTCGTCTAATGCGGGTTTTTCAGTAAATTCTAAGTTTTTCAGTGCAACTCACTCATATACTATGTACTACACTGTGCATTTCGTCTAATGCGGGTTTTTCAGTAAATTCTAAGTTTTTCAGTGCAACTCACTCATATACAATGTACTACACTGTGCATTTCGTCTAAAGCGGGTTTTTCAGTAAATTCTAAGTTTTTCAGTGCAACTCACTCATATAATATGTACTACACTGTGCATTTCGTCTAATGCGGGTTTTTCAGTAAATTCTAAGTTTTTCAGTGCAACTCACTCCTATACAATGTACTACACTGTGCATTTCGTCTAATGCGGGTTTTTCAGGAAATTCTAAGTTTTTCAGTGCAACTCACTCATATACAATGTACTACACTGTGCATTTCGTCTAATGCGGGTTTTTCAGTAAATTCTAAGTTTTTCAGTGCAACTCACTCATATACAATGTACTACACTGTGCATTTCGTCTAATGCGGGTTTTTCAGTAAATTCTAAGTTTTTCAGTGCAACTGACTCATATACTATGTACTACACTGTGCATTTCGTCTAATGCAGGTTTTTCAGTAAATTCTAAGTTTTTCAGTGCAACTCACTCATATACAATGTACTACACTGTGCATTTCGTCTAATGCGGGTTTTTCAGTAAATTCTAAGTTTTCAGTGCAACTCACTCATATACTATGTACTACACTGTGCATTTCGTCTAATGCGGGTTTTTCAGTAAATTCTAAGTTTTTCAGTGCAACTCACTCATATACAATGTACTACACTGTGCATTTCGTCTAATGTGGGTTTTTCAGTAAATTCTAAGTTTTTCAGTGCAACTCACTCATATACAATGTACTACAATGTGCATTTCGTCTAAAGCGGGTTTTTCAGGAAATTCTAAGTTTTTCAGTGCAACTCACTCATATACAATGTACTACACTGTGCATTTCGTCTAATGCGGGTTTTTCAGTAAATTCTAAGTTTTTCAGTGCAACTCACTCATATACAATGTACTACACTGTGCATTTCGTCTAATGCGGGTTTTTCAGTAAATTCTAAGTTTTTCAGTGCAACTGACTCATATACTATGTACTACACTGTGCATTTCGTCTAATGCGGGTTTTTCAGTAAATTCTAAGTTTTTCAGTGCAACTCACTCATATACAATGTACTACACTGTGCATTTCGTCTAATGCGGGTTTTTCAGTAAATTCTAAGTTTTTCAGTGTAACTCACTCCTATACAATGTACTACACTGTGCATTTCGTCTAATGCGGGTTTTTCAGTAAATTCTAAGTTTTTCAGTGCAACTCACTCATATACTATGTACTATACTGTGCATTTCGTCTAATGCGGGTTTTTCAGTAAATTCTAAGTTTTTCAGTGCAACTCACTCATATACAATGTACTACACTGTGCATTTCGTCTAATGCGGGTTTTTCAGTAAATTCTAAGTTTTTCAGTGCAACTCACTCATATACTATGTACTACACTGTGCATTTCGTCTAATGCGGGTTTTTCAGTAAATTCTAAGTTTTTCAGTGCAACTGACTGATATACTATGTACTACACTGTGCATTTCGTCTAATGCGGGTTTTTCAGTAAATTCTAAGTTTTTCAGTGTAACTCACTCCTATACAATGTACTACACTGTGCATTTCGTCTAATGCGGGTTTTTCAGTAAGTTCTAAGTTTTTCAGTGCAACTCACTCATATACTATGTACTACACTGTGCATTTCGTCTAATGCGGGTTTTTCAGTAAATTCTAAGTTTTTCAGTGCAACTCACTCATATACTATGTACTACACTGTGCATTTCGTCTAATGCGGGTTTTTCAGTAAATTCTATGTTTTTCAGTGTAACTCACTCCTATACAATGTACTACACTGTGCATTTCGTCTAATGCGGGTTTTTCAGTAAATTCTAAGTTTTTCAGTGCAACTCACTCATATACAATGTACTACACTGTGCATTTCGTCTAAAGCGGGTTTTTTCAGTAAATTCTAAGTTTTTCAGTGCAACTCACTCATATAATATGTACTACACTGTGCATTTCGTCTAATGCGGGTTTTTCAGTAAATTCTAAGTTTTTCAGTGCAACTCACTCCTATACAATGTACTACACT
>NW_028227893.1:0-59364 GCF_978045245.1 Mus caroli | reverse complement strand
TTAATTTTCCACGTTTTCAGGGTTTCTCGGCATATTCTGGGTCCTACAGTGTGATTTTCTCATTTTCGACGTTTTTCAATTTTTTTTTTTTCCAAATCTGGGTTCTGTAGTGTGATTATTCTCATTTCCATCTTTTTCAGGATTTCTCGCCATATTCTCGGTCCTATAGTGTGAGTTTTGAATTTTCCTTGTTTTTCAGGTTTTCTTACCATATGAGGGGTCCTTCAGTGTGAATTTTTAATTTTCCACTTTTTTCATGATTCTTCCCATATTCTGTGTCCGATAGTGCGAATTTTTAATTTTCACGTTTTTCAGGGTTTATTGGCATATTCTGGGTCCTGCAGTGTGATTTTCTCATTTTCCACGTTTTTCAAGTTTTTTCGTAATTCTGGGTCCTTCAGTGTGATTTTCTCATTTTTCAACTTTTTCAGGTTTTCTCGCCATATTTGGGGTCCTTCCGTGTGATTTTTTACTTTTCTAATTTTTCAGTGTTTCTCGACATATTCTGGGTCCTACAGTGTGATTTTTCTCATTTATGACATTTTTCAGGTTTTTTCCCAATTCTGGGTTCTACAGAGTGATTTTCTCATTTTCCACCTTTTTCAGGTTTTCTCGCCATATTTGGGGTCCTTCCGTGTGATTTTTTACTTTTCTAATTTTTCAGTGTTTCTCGATATATTCTGGGTCCTACAGCGTATATTTTTAATTTTCCACGTTTTCAGGGTTTCTCGGCATATTCTGGGTCCTACAGTGTGATTTTCTCATTTTCGACGTTTTTCATTTTTTTTTTCCAAATCTTGGTTCTGTAGTGTGATTATTCTCATTTTCCATCTTTTTCAGGATTTCTCGCCATATTCTGGGTCCTATAGTGTGAGTTTTGAATTTTCCTTGTTTTTCAGGTTTTCTCGCCATATGAGGGGTCCTTCAGTGTGAATTTTTAATTTTCCACTTTTTTCATGATTCTTCCCATATTCTGTGTCCGACAGTGCGAATTTTTAATTTTCACGTTTTTCAGGGTTTATTGGCATATTCTGGGTCCTGCAGTGTGATTTTCTCATTTTCCACGTTTTTCAAGTTTTTTCGTAATTCTGGGTCCTTCAGTGTGATTTTCTCATTTTTCTCATTTACGACATTTTTCAGGTTTTTTCCCAATTCTGGGTCCTACAGAGTGATTTTCTCATTTTCCACCTTTTTCAGGATTTCTCGCCATATTAGGGGTCTTCAGTGTTAGTTTGTCATTTTCTACTTTTTTTAGGGTTTCTAGCCATATTCTGGGTCCTACAGCGTGTATTTTTAATTTTCCACGTTTTTCAGTATTTCTCGACATATTCTGTGTCCGACAGTGTGAATTTTTAATTTTCACGTTTTTCAGGGTTTATTGGCATATTCTGGGTCCTGCAGTGTGATTTTCTCATTTTCCACGTTTTTTCAAGTTTTTTCATAATTCTGGGGCCTACAGTGTGATTTTCTCATTTTTCAACTTTTCAGGTTTTCTCGCCATATTTGGGGTCCTTCCGTGTGATTTTTTACTTTTCTAATTTTTCAGTGTTTCTCGACATATTCTGGGTCCTACAGCGTATATTTTTAATTTTCCACGTTTTCAGGGTTTTTCAGGGTTTTTCTGAGTCCTATAGTGTGATTTTTCTCATTTACGACATTTTTCAGGTTTTTTCCCAATTCTGGGTCCTACAGAGTGATTTTCTCATTTTCCACCTTTTTCAGGATTTCTCGCCATATTAGGGGTCTTCAGTGTTAGTTTGTCATTTTCTACTTTTTTTAGGGTTTCTAGCCATATTCTGGGTCCTACAGCGTGTATTTTTAATTTTCCATGTTTTTCAGTATTTCTCGACATATTCTGTGTCCGACAGTGTGAATTTTTAATTTTCACGTTTTTCAGGGTTTCTCTGCATATTCTGGGTCCTGCCGTGTGATTTTCTCATTTTCCACCTATTTCAGGTTTTCTCGCCATATTTGGGGTCCTTCAGTATGATTTTTTACTTTTCTAATTTTTCAGGGTTTCACTCCATATTCTGGGTCCTACAGCGTGTATTTTTAATTTTCCACATTTTTCAGGTTTTCTAGCCATATTTTGGGTCCTTCAGTATGAGTTTGTAATTTTCTACATTTTTCAGGGTTTCTCGCCATATTCTGAGTCATAGAGCGTGTATTTTTAATTTTCCATGTTTTCAGGGTTTCTAGGCATATTCTGGGTCCTACAGTGTGATTTTCTCATTTTCGATGTTTTTCAAGGTCTTTCGCAATTCTGGGTCCTTCAGTGTGAATTTTAAATTTTCTACTTTTTTCAGGTTCTCTCTCCATATTTGGGGTCCTTCAGTGTAAGTTTATAATTTTCTAAATTTTCAGGATTTCTCAACATATTCTGTGTCCTAGAGCTTGTATTTTTAATTTTCCACGTTTTTCAAGTTTTTTCGTCATATTCTGGGTCCTGCAGTGTGATTGTCTCATTTTCCACGTTTTTCAAGTTTTTTCATAATTCTGGGGCCTACAGTGTGATTTTCTCATTTTTCAACTTTTCAGGTTTTCTCGCCATATTTGGGGTCCTTCCGTGTGATTTTTTACTTTTCTAATTTTTCAGTGTTTCACTCCATATTCTGGGTTCTACAGCGTGTATTTTTAATTTTCCACATTTTTCAGGTTTTCTAGCCATATTCTGGGTCCTTCAGTGTGATTTTCACATTTTTCAACTTTTTCAGGTTTTCTCGCCATATTTGGGGTCCTTCCGTGTGATTTTTTACTTTTCTAATTTTTCAGTGTTTCTCGACATATTCTGGGTCCTACAGCGTATATTTTTAATTTTCCACGTTTTCAGGGTTTCTCGGCATATTCTGGGTCCTACAGTGTGATTTTCTCATTTTCGACGTTTTTCAATTTTTTTTTCCAAATCTGGGTTCTGTAGTGTGATTATTCTCATTTTCCATCTTTTTTTTTTAGGATTTCTCGCCATATTCTGGGTCCTATAGTGTGAGTTTTGAATTTTCCTTGTTTTTCAGGTTTTCTCGCCATATGAGGGGTCCTTCAGTGTGATTTTTTAATTTTCCACGTTTTCAATATTTCTCGCCATATACTGGGTAATACAGTGTGAATTTTGAATTTTCCACTTTTTTCATGATTCTTGCCATATTCTGTGTCCGACAGTGTGAATTTTTAATTTTCACGTTTTTCAGGGTTTATCGGCATATTCTGGGTCCAGCAGTGTGATTTTCTCATTTTCCACGATTTTCAAGTTTTTTCGCAATTCTTGGGGTATTTCACGGTGAGTTTTTAATTTTCTACTTTTTTCTGGGTTTCTCGCCATATTCAGGGTCCTACACCGTGTATTTTTAATTTACCACGTTTTCAGGGTTTCTCGGCACATTATGGGTCCTACAGTGTGATTTTCTCATTTTCGACGCTTTGCAAGTTTTTTCGCAATTCTGGGTCCTACAGTGTGATTATTGTCATTTTCCACCTTTTTCAGTTTTTCTGGCCATATTCGGGGTCCTTCAGTGTGAATTTTTAATTTTCTACTTTTTTCAGGTTTTCTCGCCATATTCTGGGTCCCTCAGTGTGAGTTTTTAATTTTCCTCGTTTTTCAGGTTATCTCCACATATTCTGGGTCCTTCAGTGTGAATTTTTAATTTTCTACTTTTTTCAGGTTTTTTCGTCATATTCTGGGACCTACAGTGTGATTTTCTCATTTCCTCGTTTTTCAGGTTTTCTTGCCATATTCCAGGTCCTTCAGTGTGAATTTTTAATTTTCACGTTTTTCAGTATTTCTTTCCATATTTTGCGTAATACAGTGTGAATTTTTAATTTTCCACTTTTTTCATGGTTTCTCGCCATATTCTTTGTCCGACAGTGTGAATTGTTAATTTTCACGTTATTCAGGGTTTCTCGATATTCTTTTTCCTACAGCGTGTATTTTTAATTTTCCAAGTTTTTCAGGGTTTTTCGTCATATTCTGGGTCCTACAGTGTGATTTTTCTCATTTATGACATTTTTCAGGTTTTTTCCCAATTCTGGGTCCTACAGAGTGATTTTCTCATTTTCCACCTTTTTCAGGATTTCTCGCCATATTAGGGGTCCTTCAGTGTCAGTTTGTAATTTTCTACTTTTTTCAGGGTTTCTAGCCATATTCTGGGTCCTACAGCGTGTATTTTTAATTTTCCACGTTTTTAGTATTTCTCGCCATATTCTGTGTCTGACAGTGTGAATTTTTAATTTTCACGTTTTTCAGGGTTTCTCTGCATATTCTGGGTCCTGCCGTGTGATTTTCTCATTTTCTACATTTTTCAAGTTTTTGCGTAATTCTGGGTCCTACAGCGTGTATTTTTAATTTTCCACGTTTTTCAGGGTTTCTCAGCATATTCTGGGTCCTACAGTGTGATTTTCTCATTTTCGACATTTTCCAATTTTTTTTCCAAATCCAGGTCCTACAGTGTGATTATTCTCATTTTCCACCTTTTTCAGGTTTTCTCGCCATATTCTGGGTTCTACAGTGTGAGTTTTGAGTTTTCCCCCTTTTTCAGCTTTTCTTGCCATATTCTGGGTCCTACATAGTGAGTTTTGAATTTTCCTCGTTTTTCAGGGTTTTTTGCCATGTTCTGGGTCCTTCAGTGTGAATTTTTAATTTTCTACATTTTTCAGGTTCTCTCGCCATATTTGGGGTTCTTCAGTGTGAGTTTTTAATTTTCTAATTTTTCAGGGTTTCTCGACATATTCTGTGTCCTACAGCGTGAGTTTTGAGTTTTCCTCGTTTTTCAGGTTTTCTCGCCATATGCCGGGCACTTTAGAGTTAATTTTTAATTTTCCACGTTTTTCAGTTTTTTCTGTCATATTCTGGGTCCTACAGTGTGATTTTTCTCTTATCAACGTTTTTTAGCTTTTCTTGACATATTCCAGGACCTTCAGTGTGAATTTTAAATTTTCCACGTTTTTCAGTATTTCTCGCCATATTCTGTGTCCAACAGTGTGAATTTTTAATTTTCACGTTTTTCAGGGTTTCTCGGCATATTCTGGGTTCTGCAGTGTGATTTTCTCATTTTTCACATTTTCAGGTTTTCTAGCCATATTTGGGGTCCTTCAGTGTGAGTTTGTACTTTTCTATTTTTTTCAGGGTTTCTTGCCATATTGTGGGGCCTACAGCGTGTATTTTTAATTTTCCATGTTTTCAGGGTTTCTAGGCATATTCTGGGTCCTACAGTGTGATTTTCTCATTTTCGATGTTTTTCAAGTTCTTTCACAATTCTGGGTCCTTCAGTGTGAATTTTTAATTTTCTACTTTTTTTAGGTGCTCTCTCCATATTTGGGGTCCTTCAGTGTAAGTGTATAATTTTCTAATTTTTCAGGATTTCTCAAAATATTCTGTGTCCTAGAGCGTGTATTTTTAATTTTCCACGTTTTTCAAGTTTTTTTCGTCATATTTTGGGTCCTGCAGTGTGATTTTCTCATTTTCCACGTTTTTCAAGTTTTTTCATAATTCTGGGGCCTACAGTGTGATTTTCTCATTTTTCAACTTTTCAGGTTTTCTCGCCATATTTGGGGTCCTTCCGTGTGATTTTTTACTTTTCTAATTTTTCAGTGTTTCTCGACATATTCTGGGTCCAACAGCGTATATTTTTAATTTTCCACGTTTTCAGGGTTTCTCGGCATATTCTGGGTCCTACAGTGTGATTTTCTCATTTTCGACGTTTTTCAATGTTTTTTTTTTCCAAATCTGGGTTCTGTAGTGTGATTATTCTCATTTCCATCTTTTTCAGGATTTCTCGCCATATTCTCGGTCCTATAGTGTGAGTTTTGAATTTTCCTTGTTTTTCAGGTTTTCTTGCCATATGAGGGGTCCTTCAGTGTGAATATTTAAATTTCCACTTTTTTCATGATTCTTCCCATATTCTGTGTCCGATAGTGTGAATTTTTAATTTTCACGTTTTTCAGGGTTTATTGGCATATTCTGGGTCCAGCAGTGTGATTTTCTCATTTTCCACGATTTTCAAGTTTTTTCGCAATTCTTGGGGTACTTCACTGTGAGTTTTTAATTTTCGACTTTTTTCACGGTTTCTCGCCATATTCTGGGTCCTACACAGTGTATTTTTAATTTACCACGTTTACAGGGTTTCTAGGCACATTATGGGTCCTACAGTGTGATTTTCTCATTTGACGCTTTTCAAGTTTTTTCGCAATTCTGGGTCCTACAGTTTGATTATTCTCATTTTCCAACTTTTTCAGTTTTTCTGGCCATATTCGGGGTCCTTCAGTGTGAATTTTTAATTTTCTACTTTTTTCAGGTTTTTTCGCCATATTCTGGGTCCCTCAGTGTGAGTTTTTAATTTTCCTCGTTTTTCAGGTTATCTCTACATATTCTGGGTCCTTCAGTGTGAATTTTTAATTTTCCACTTTTTTTAGGTTTTTTTCGTCATATTCTGGGACCTACAGTGTGATTTTCTCATTTCCACGTTTTTCAGGTTTTCTTGCCATATTCCAGGTCCTTAAGTGTGAATTTTTAATTTTCACGTTTTTCAGTATTTCTTTCCATATTTTGCATAATAGAGTGTGAATTTTATTTTTCCACTTTTTTCATGGTTTCTCGCCATATTCTTTGGCTGACAGTGTGAATCGGTAATTTTCACGTTATTCAGGGTTTCTCGGCATATTCTGTGTCCTACAGCGTGTATTTTTAATTTTCCACGTTTTTCAGGGTTTTTTGTCATATTCTGGGTCCTACAGTGTGATTTTTCTCATTTTCCACCTTTTTCAGGATTTCTCGCCATATTAGGGGTCTTCAGTGTTAGTTTGTCATTTTCTACTTTTTTTAGGGTTTCTAGCCATATTCTGGGTCCTACAGCGTGTATTTTTAATTTTCCACGTTTTTCAGTATTTCTCGAAATATTCTGTGTCCGACAGTGTGAATTTTTAATTTTCACGTTTTTCAGGGTTTCTCTGCATATTCTGGGTCCTGCCGTGTGATTTTCTCATTTTCCACCTATTTCAGGTTTTCTCGCCATATTTGGGGTCCTTCAGTATGATTTTTTACTTTTCTAATTTTTCAGGGTTTCACTCCATATTCTGGGTCCTACAGCGTGTATTTTTAATTTTCCACATTTTTCAGGTTTTCTAGCCATATTTTGAGTCCTTCAGTGTGAGTTTGTAATTTTCTACATTTTTCAGGATTTCTCGCCATATTCTGAGTCATATAGCGTGTATTTTTAATTTTCCATGTTTTCAGGGTTTCTAGGCATATTCTGGGTCCTACAGTGTGATTTTCTCATTTTCGATGTTTTTCAAGTTCTTTCGCAATTCTGGGTCCTTCAGTGTGAATTTTTAATTTTCTACTTTTTTCAGGTTCTCTCTCCATATTTGGGGTCCTTCAGTGTAAGTTTATAATTTTTTAAATTTTCAGGATTTCTCAACATATTCTGTGTCCTAGAGCTTGTATTTTTAATTTTCCACGTTTTTCAAGTTTTTTCGTCATATTCTGGGTCCTGCAGTGTGATTTTCTCATTTTCCACGTTTTTCAAGTTTTTTCGTAATTCTGGGTCCTTCAGTGTGATTTTCTCATTTTTCAACTTTTTCAGGTTTTCTCGCCATATTTGGGGTCCTTCCTTGTGATTTTTTACTTTTCTAATTTTTCAGTGTTTCTCGACATATTCTGGGTCCTACAGCGTATATTTTTAATTTTCCACGTTTTTCAGTATTTCTCGACATATTCTGTGTCCGACAGTGTGAATTTTTAATTTTCACGTTTTTCAGGGTTTCTCTGCATATTCTGGGTCCTGCCGTGTGATTTTCTCATTTTCCACCTATTTCAGGTTTTCTCGCCATATTTGGGGTCCTTCAGTATGATTTTTTACTTTTCTAATTTTTCAGGGTTTCACTCCATATTCTGGGTCCTACAGCGTGTATTTTTAATTTTCCACATTTTTCAGGATATCTAGCCATATTTTGGGTCCTTCAGTATGAGTTTGTAATTTTCTACATTTTTCAGGGTTTCTCGCCATATTCTGAGTCATAGAGCGTGTATTTTTAATTTTCCATGTTTTCAGGGTTTCTAGGCATATTCTGGGTCCTACAGTGTGATTTTCTCATTTTCGATGTTTTTCAAGGTCTTTCGCAATTCTGGGTCCTTCAGTGTGAATTTTAAATTTTCTACTTTTTTCAGGTTCTCTCTCCATATTTGGGGTCCTTCAGTGTAAGTTTATAATTTTCTAAATTTTCAGGATTTCTCAACATATTCTGTGTCCTAGAGCTTGTATTTTTAATTTTCCACGTTTTTCAAGTTTTTTCGTCATATTCTGGGTCCTGCAGTGTGATTGTCTCATTTTCCACGTTTTTCAAGTTTTTTCATAATTCTGGGGCCTACAGTGTGATTTTCTCATTTTTCAACTTTTCAGGTTTTCTCGCCATATTTGGGGTCCTTCCGTGTGATTTTTTACTTTTCTAATTTTTCAGTGTTTCACTCCATATTCTGGGTTCTACAGCGTGTATTTTTAATTTTCCACATTTTTCAGGTTTTCTAGCCATATTCTGGGTCCTTCAGTGTGATTTTCTCATTTTTCAACTTTTTCAGGTTTTCTCGCCATATTTGGGGTCCTTCCGTGTGATTTTTTACTCTTCTAATTTTTCAGTGTTTCTCGACATATTCTGGGTCCTACAGCCTATATTTTTAATTTTACACGTTTTCAGGGTTTCTCGGCATATTCTGGGTCCTACAGTGTGATTTTCTCATTTTCGACATTTTTTCAATTTTTTTTCCAAATCTGGGTTCTGTAGTGTGATTATTCTCATTTTCCATCTTTTTCAGGATTTCTCGCCATATTCTGGGTCCTATAGTGTGAGTTTTGAATTTTCCTTGTTTTTCAGGTTTTCTCGCCATATGAGGGGTCCTTCAGTGTGATTTTTTAATTTTCCACGTTTTCAATATTTCTCGCCATATACTGGGTAATACAGTGTGAATTTTTAATTTTCCACTTTTTTCATGATTCTTGCCATATTCTGTGTCCGACAGTGTGAATTTTTAATTTTCACGTTTTTCAGGGTTTATCGGCATATTCTGGGTCCAGCAGTGTGATTTTCTCATTTTCCACGATTTTCAAGTTTTTTCGCAATTCTTGGGGTATTTCACTGTGAGTTTTTAATTTTCTACTTTTTTCTGGGTTTCTCGCCATATTCAGGGTCCTACACCATGTATTTTTAATTTACCACGTTTTCAGGGTTTCTCGGCACATTATGGGTCCTACAGTGTGATTTTCTCATTTTCGACGCTTTGCAAGTTTTTTCGCAATTCTGGGTCCTACAGTGTGATTATTGTCATTTTCCACCTTTTTCAGTTTTTCTGGCCATATTCGGGGTCCTTCAGTGTGAATTTTTAATTTTCTACTTTTTTCAGGTTTTCTCGCCATATTCTGGGTCCCTCAGTGTGAGTTTTTAATTTTCCTCGTTTTTCAGGTTATCTCTACATATTCTGGGTCCTTCAGTGTGAATTTTTAATTTTCTACTTTTTTCAGGTTTTTTCGTCATATTCTGGGACCTACAGTGTGATTTTCTCATTTCCTCGTTTTTCAGGTTTTCTTGCCATATTCCAGGTCCTTCAGTGTGAATTTTTAATTTTCACGTTTTTCAGTATTTCTTTCCATATTTTGCGTAATACAGTGTGAATTTTTAATTTTCCACTTTTTTCATGGTTTCTCCCCATATTCTTTGTCCGACAGTGTGAATTGTTAATTTTCACGTTATTCAGGGTTTCTCGATATTCTTTTTCCTACAGCGTGTATTTTTAATTTTCCAAGTTTTTCAGGGTTTTTCGTCATATTCTGGGTCCTACAGTGTGATTTTTCTCATTTATGACATTTTTCAGGTTTTTTCCCAATTCTGGGTCCTACAGAGTGATTTTCTCATTTTCCACCTTTTTCAGGATTTCTCGCCATATTAGGGGTCCTTCAGTGTCAGTTTGTAATTTTCTACTTTTTTCAGGGTTTCTAGCCATATTCTGGGTCCTACAGCGTGTATTTTTAATTTTCCACGTTTTTCAGTATTTCTCGCCATATTCTGTGTCTGACAGTGTGAATTTTTAATTTTCACGTTTTTCAGGGTTTCTCTGCATATTCTGGGTCCTGCCGTGTGATTTTCTCATTTTCTACATTTTTCAAGTTTTTCCGTAATTCTGGGTCCTACAGCGTGTATTTTTAATTTTCCACGTTTTTCAGGGTTTCTCAGCATATTCTGGGTCCTACAGTGTGATTTTCTCATTTTCGACGTTTTCCAATTTTTTTTCCAAATCCAGGTCCTACAGTGTGATTATTCTCATTTTCTACCTTTTTCAGGTTTTCTCGCCATATTCTGGGTTCTACAGTGTGAGTTTTGAGTTTTCCCCCTTTTTCAGCTTTTCTTGCCATATTCTGGGTCCTACATAGTGAGTTTTGAATTTTCCTCCTTTTTCAGGGTTTTTTGCCATGTTCTGGGTCCTTCAGTGTGAATTTTTAATTTTCTACATTTTTCAGGTTCTCTCGCCATATTTGGGGTTCTTCAGTGTGAGTTTTTAATTTTCTAATTTTTCAGGGTTTCTCGACATATTCTGTGTCCTACAGCGTGAGTTTTGAGTTTTCCTCGTTTTTCAGGTTTTCTCGCCATATGCCGGGCACTTTAGAGTTAATTTTTAATTTTCCACGTTTTTCAGTTTTTTCTGTCATATTCTGGGTCCTACAGTGTGATTTTTCTCTTATCAACGTTTTTTAGCTTTTCTTGACATATTCCAGGACCTTCAGTGTGAATTTTAAATTTTCCACGTTTTTCAGTATTTCTCGCCATATTCTGTGTCCAACAGTGTGAATTTTTAATTTTCACGTTTTTCAGGGTTTCTCGGCATATTCTGGGTTCTGCAGTGTGATTTTCTCATTTTTCACATTTTCAGGTTTTCTAGCCATATTTGGGGTCCTTCAGCTACAGTGTACTTATATCGAATAAATACATAAATAAATACATAAACATTTTTTAAAAAGGATCAGAAAGAAAGAAAAACCAGGGAGGCCTACCACCCTTGTCTGTCTGTCTGCCTGTCTGTCTGATCCCCTGGAACTGGAGATGGGCCACCTTGTAGGTGCTGGTAGTTGATCCCACGTTCTCTGGAAGAGGAGACAATGCTGTTAATTGTTGAGCCCTTTCAGTGGCCCCACCCATTTTTAATTATTAGAAGTATATGTGAGACTGTGTTTATGTACATCATATTCAAATCATAAGAGGGATTTAGATTCTCCAGAATCTGACACCCTCTTCTGGAGTGTCTGAAGACGGCTACAGTGTACTTATATCTAATAAATACATAAATAAGTAAATAAATAAATAAATAAATAAATAAACATTTTTTAAAAAGTATAAGAAATAAAGAAAGACCAGGCAGGCCTTCCATCCTTATCTCTGTCTCTCTGTCTGTCTGTCTGTCTGATCCACTGGAACTGGAGATGGGCCACCATAAGGTGCTGGTAGTTTATCCCAGGTTCTCTGAAAGAGGAGACAATGCTGTTAATTGTTGAGCCCTCTCACTGTCCCCACACATCTTTAAATTTTTAGAAGTATATGTGAGGCCTTGTTTATGTACATCATATGAAGACCATAAGAGGGATTTAGATTCTCCAGAATCTGACACCCTCTTCTGGAGTGTCTGAAGACAGCTACAGTGTACTTATATCTAATAAATACATAAATAAATAAATAAATAAATAAACAAACATTTTTTTAAAAAGGATAAGAAAGAAAGAAAGACCAGGCAGGCCTGCCATCCTTATCACTGTCTGTATGTCTGTCTGTCTGATCCCCTGGAACTGGAGATGGGCCACCATATAGTTGCTGGTAGTTGATCCCAGGTACTCTGGAAGAGGAGACAATGCTGTTAATTGTTGAGCTTTTAGAGTGGCCCCACCCTTCTTTAAATTTTTAGAAGTATATGTGAGGCTGTGTTTATGTACATCATATGCAGACCATAAGAGGGATATAGATTCTCCAGAATCTGACACCCTCTTCTGGAGTGTCTGAAGACAGCTACAGTGTACGTATATCTAATAAATACATAAATAAATAAATAAATAAATAAATAAATAAATAAATAAATAAACATTTTTTAAAAGGGATAAGAAAGAAAGAAAAACCAGGCAGGCCTGCCATCCTTGTCTGTCCTTCTCTCTGTCTGTCTGTCTTGCCTATCCCCTTGAGTAGCCTAGCCTAGTCCCTTGCCTTGACTAGCCCAGCCCTGCCTTGCCTAGCCTTGCCTATCCCTGTCTTTACCCAGGCTGGCCTCGAACTCAGAAACTGACTGCCTCTGCCTCCAGAGTGCTCTCATTAAGAGCTCGAGCCACCACTGACTGTTTGGTTTTCTAAGTCTTACATAGGTATGGTCTGTTTCTCAGCTGTGAAACCCTAATTAACACATGCAGTCTGTCCTAGGTCAGCCATAGCTACAGACTGAGGCCTTTTCTAAAACAAAACAAAAGAAAACAAAAAATAGAAATAATAAAATAAATAAATTAAGCAACCACATGATATCTTTTCTTTCTTTCAATGATACTCAGAGCTTGAAGCAGTTCACCCATGAGACCTCAGCTCCGGACATTGAGTCTCTTTCCCTAACAAGTATTATGGCTGAACCTGAGGGGTTCTACTGCTGATTTGTGTCCCCCACTTTAAAAAAATAGTTGTTTTCAAAGGCTGCAGGTTCTTAGCCCTGTTCCTTGTTACAGTTGAGTCACAGCCCTGAAAGTTCAGTGGTAGTTAAAGGCACTGAGAAGGGCTTCCTATAGACATCAAAGACCAAGTCTTTGTTTTTAAAAAGTTAATCTGGATTCCCCCACACCCTGGCATCCTTAGAATTCCTAGAAAGGAAGGCAGGGACCTGGGCAGAAGTGTGCAAGGCTACTGGTGTTTGTAAGTGGTAACAGAAAGCTTTCTCTTGTTGGTACCCTACCCCAAGTTACACTGTCACTTCTTTTTCCTAGTTGTTGTTTTGTCGGTTTGTATTCTCAACATAGACCCTTTTCCTTCCTAACCTTGGCTGTCCTGAACCTTACTGTCCTTGAACTCAATGATTTGCCTGTCTTGCTGGGATGAAACTATGAGCTACCATCCAGAAGGAAGCACCCTGCTGAGGTTAGATTGGGGTCTCTCCTATTTTCCTCTATGAACATGCATATGGCAGGCCTGTTCTTTCTTTTTTACTTTTCCTTTTCTTTTTAAAGATTTATTTATTTATTATATTTAAGTATGCTCTAGCTATCTTCAGACAGTCCAGAAGAGGGTGTCAGAATCTGAAGAATCTAAATCATTCTTATTGTCTGCATATGATGTATATAAACACAGCCTCACATATACTCAAAAAAAAAAAAAGAAAGATGTGGCTACAGAGAGGGCTCAACAATTAAGAGCATTGTCTCCTCTTCCAGAGAACCTGTGCTCAATTACCAGTATTATATATGGTGGCCCATCTCCAGTTCCAGGGGATCTAATACTCTGTTCTGGAGTCTGTGGGCACAGCATACACATGCAAAACATTCTTACACAATCATTGAGAGAGGAGAGAGAGGGGTTGAGAGAGAGGGTAGGTAATCATACCTCCTGACGAGTTTGAAGACCTGAGCTTCATCACTCACACAAATAAATAAATGCAAAATATTTTTTTATAAATAAACTCTGCCATTGCCCTTTAAAAATTCCTAGAAAACAAGTTTTATAAGCAACAGTTATATTTACTATATCTAAAGGACAGTCATGAGCATATTCAATAAATAGAAAAAGGCCTGTTAGTCTTAGAAATGGAAAAGACAAACCAAGGAAGGTTTGCAATTACATAATGAGGCAGCTCAGCCCAGCTCTAAGGTTGGAAATAAGACTCGAGAATAGGATACACCTGAAACAGCCAGCCATTGTTTTTTGTTTTGGAGGCTGAAAGGATACACCTGAAGACAGCCAATGCTGTGTGATGGTGATCTGGTATTTTTTTTTTTTTTTAATTTTTAAAAACTTTAACACTTTTTATAAAACTTTTATAAAAACTTTTTATTATAAACTTTTCTTTCTTTCTTTCTTTCTTTCCTCACCCTAGCCCCTACCCTAGCCCTGTCTTTCACCAGGGTGGCCTCAAACTCAGAAACTGACTGCCTCTGCCTACAGAGTGCTCTCATTAAGAGCTTGAGCCACCACTGAATGTAGGGTTTTCTAAGCCTTACCTTGCTCTTGGTGTCTGTTCCCAGCTGTGAAATCCTAATTAACACAAGTAGGCAGTCCTGGGTCAGCCAGAGCTACAGACTGAGGACTTCTCTAAAAACAAATAAAACAAAACAAAACAACAAATAGAAATAATAAAATACATAAATTAAGAAACCACAGCATAGCTTTTCTCTCTCTAGGTGGTACTCAGAAATTCCAGCAGTTGGCCTGTGACACCTCAGCTCAGTATATGTGAGGCTGTGTTTATGTACATCATATGCAGACCATAAGAGGGATTTACATTCTCCAGAATCTGACACCCTCCTCTGGAGTGTCTAAAGAAAGCTACAGTGTACTTATATCTAAGAAATACATAAATAAATAAATAAATAAATAAATATTTTTTAAAAAGGATAAGAAAGAAAGAAAGACCAGGCAGGCCTGCCATCCTTATCTCTGTCTGTCTGTCTGTCTGATCCCGTGGAACTGGAGATGGGCCACCTTGTAGGTGCTGGTAGTTGATCCCACGTTCTCTGGAAGAGGAGACAATGCTGTTAATTATTGAGCCCTTTCAGTGGCCCCACCCATTTTTAATTTTTAGAAGTATATGTGAGCTGTGTTTATGTACATCTTATTCAAACCATAAGAGGGATTTAGATTCTCCAGAATCTGACACCCTCTTCTGGAGTGTCTGAAGACGGCTACAGTGTACTTATATCTAATAAATAAATAAATAAATGAATAAATAAATAAATAAACATTTTTTAAAAAGTATAAGAAATAAAGTAAGACCAGGCAGGCCTGCCATCCTTATCTCTGTCTCTCTGTCTGTCTGTCTGTCTGATCCACTGGAACTGGAGTTGGGCCACCATAAGGTGCTGGTAGTTTATCCCAGGTTCTCTGAAAGAGGAGACAATGCTGTTAATTGTTGAGCCCTCTCAGTGGCCCCACCCATCTTTAAATTTTTAGAAGTATATGTGAGGCTTTGTTTATGTACATCATATGCAGACCATAAGAGGGATTTAGATTCTCCAGAATCTGACACCCTCTTCTGGAGTGTCTGAAGACAGCTACAGTGTACTTATATCTAATAAATACATAAATAAATATATAAATAAACATTTTTTTAAAAAGGATAAGAAAGAAAGAAAGACCAGGCAGGCCTGCCATCCTTAGCACTGTCTGTATGTCTGTCTGTCTGATCCCCTGGAACTGGAGATGGGCCACAATATAGTTGCTGGTAGTTGATCCCAGGTACTCTGGAAGAGGAGACAATGCTGTTAATTGTTGAGCTTTTAGAGTGGCCCCACCCTTCTTTAAATTTTTAGAAGTATATGTGAGGCTGTGTTTATGTACATCATATGCAGACCATAAGAGGGATTTAGATTCTCCAGAATCTGACACTCTCTTCTGTAGTGTCTGAAAAGCTACAGTGTACTTATATCTACTAAATACATAAATAAATAAATAAATAAATAAATAAATAAATAAATAAATAAATAAATAAACATTTTTTAAAAAGGATAAGAAAGAAAGACCAGGCAGGCCTGCAATCCATATCTCTGCCTGTCTGTCTGTCTGTCTATCAGATCCCCGGGAACTGGAGATGGGCCACCATATAGTTGCTGGTAGTTGATCCAAGGTTCTCTGGAAGAGGAGACAATGCTCTTAATTGTTGAGCCCTTTCAGTGGCCGCACACTTCTTTAAATATTTAGAAGTATATGTGAGGCTGTGTTTATGTACATCATATTCAGATTATAAGAGGATTTAGATTCTCCAGAATCTGACACCCTCTACTGGAGTGTCTGAAGACAGCTACAGTGTACTTATATGTAATAAATAAATAAATAAATAAATAAACATTTTTTAAAAAGGATAAGAAAGAAAGTAAGACCAGGCAGGCCTGCCATCCTTATCTCTGTCTGTCTGTCTGTCTGATCCCCTGGAACTGGAGATGGGCCACCATATAGTTGCTGGTAGTTGATCCAAGGTTCTCTGGAAGTGGAGACAATGCTCTTAATTGTATATTATATATAAGTACAGCTACAGTGTACTTATATATAATAAATACATAAATAAATAAATAAATAAATAAATAAACATTTTTTAAAAAGGATAAGAAAGAAAGTAAGACCAGGCAGGCCTGCCATCCTTATCTCTGTCTGTCTGTCTGTCTGTCTGTCTGTCTGATCCCCTGGAACTGGAGATGGGCTACCATATAGTTGCTGGTAGTTGATCCCAGGTTCTCTGGAAGAGGAGACAATGCTGTTAATTGTTGAGCCCTATCAGTGGCCCTACCCATCTTTAAATTTTTAGACGTGTATGTGAGGCTGTGTTTATGTACATCATATGCAGACCAGAAGAGGGATTTAGATTCATCAGAATCTGACACCCTCTTCTGAGTGTCTGAAGACAGCTACAGTGTACATATATCTAATAAATACATAAATAAATACATTTTTTTTAAAAAGTATAAGAAAGAAAGAAAGACCAGGCAGGCCTGCCATCCTTATCCTTGTCTGTCTGTCTGTCTGTCTGATCCCCTGGGAGTGGAGATGGGCCACCATATAGTTGCAGGTAGTTGATCCCAGGTTCTCTGGAAGAGGAGACAATGCTGTTAATTGTTGAGCCCTTTCAGTGGCTCCAACTATCTTTAAATTTTTAGAAGTATATGTGAGGCTGTGTTTATGTACATCATATGCAGACCATAAGAGGGATTTATATTCTCCAGAATCTGACACCCTCTTCTGGAGTGTTTGAAGACAACTACAGTGTACTTATATCTAATAAATACATATATAAATAAATATAAATAAATAAATAAACATGATTTTAAAAGGATAAGAAAGAAAGAAAGACCAGGCAGGCCTGCCATCCTAATCTCTGTCTGTCTGTCTGTCTGTCTCATCCCCTGGAACTGGAGATGGGCCACCTTGTAGTTGCTGGTAGTTGATCCCAGGTTCTCTGGAAGAGGAGACAATGCTGTTAATTGTTGAGCCCTTTCAGTGGACCCACCCATTTTTAATTTTTAGAAGTATATGTGAGGCTGTGTTTATGTACATCATATGCAGACCATAAGAGGGATTTAGATTCTCCAGAATCTGAGACCCTCTTCTTGAGTGTCTGAAGACAGCTACAGTGTACTTATATCTAATAAATACATAAATAAATATATAAATAAACATTTTTTTAAAAAGGATAAGAAACAAAGAAAGACCAGGCAGGCCAGCCATCCTTTTCACTGTCTGTATGTCTGTCTGTCTGATCCCCTGGAACTGGAGATGGGCCACCATATAGTGGCTGGTAGTTGATACCAGGTACTCTGGAAGAGGAGACAATGCTGTTAATTGTTGAGCTTTTAGAGTGGCCCCACCCTTCTTTAAATTTTTAGAAGTATATGTGAGGCTGTGTTTATGTACATCATATGCAGACCATAAGAGGGATTTAGATTCTCCAGAATCTGACACCCTCCTCTGGAGTGTCTAAAGAAAGCTACAGTGTACTTATATCTAAGAAATACATATATAAATAAATAAACATTTTTAAAATGTATAAGAAAGAAAGAAAAACCAGGCAGGCCTGCAATCCTTGTCTGTCTGTCTGTCTGTATGTCTGTCTGATCCCCTGGAACTGGAGATGGGCCACAATATAGTTGCTGGTAGTTGATCCCAGGTCCTCTGGAAGAGGAGACAATGCTGTTAATTGTTGAGCCCTTTCAGTGGCCCCACCCATCTTTAAATTTTTACAAGTATATGTGAGGCTGTGTTTATGTACATCATATGCAGACCATAAGAGGGATTTAGATTCTCCAGAAGATGACACACTCTTCTAGAGTGTCTGAAGACAGCTACAGTGTACTTATATCTAATAAATTCATAAATAAACAAATAAATATTTTTTAAAAAGGATAATAAAGAAAGAGAGACCAGGCAGGCCTGCCATCCTTGTTTGTCTGTCTGTCTGTCTGTCTGATCCCCTGAAACTGGAGATGGGCCACCATATAATTGCTGGTAGTTGATCCCAGGTTCTCTGGAAGAGGAGTCAGTGCTGTTAATTGTTGAGCCCTTTCAGTGGCCCCACCCATCTTTAAATTTTTAGAAGTATATGTGAGGCTGTGTTTATGTACATCATATGCAGACCATAAGAGGGATATAGATTCTCCAGAATCTGACACCCTCTTCGGGAGTGTTTGAATACAGCTACAGTGTACTTACATCTAATAAATACATACTTAAATTAATAAACATTTTTTTAAAAAGGATAAGAAAGAATGAAAGACCAGGTAGGCCTGCCATTCTTAACTCTATCTGTCTGTCTGTCTGTCTGTCTGATCCCCTGGAACTGGAGATGGGCCACCATATAGTTGCTGGTAGTTGATCCCATGTTCTCTATAAGAGGAGACCATGCTGTTAATTGTTGATCCCTTTCATTGGCCCCACACATCTTTAAATTTTTAGAAGTAAATGTGAGGCTGTGTTTATGTACATCATATGCAGACCATAAGAGGGATATAGATTCTCCAGAATCTGACACCCTCTTCTGGAGTGACTGAAGACAGCTACATTGTACTTATATCTAATAAATACATAAATAAATAAATAATCATTTTTTAAAAAGAATAAGAAAGAAAGAAAGACCAGGCAGGCCTGCCACCTTGTCTGTCTGTCTGTCTGTGTGTCTATCTGTCAGATACCCTGAAACTGGAGATGGGCCACCATATAGTTGCTGGTAGTTGATCCCAGGTTCTCTGGAAGAGGAGACAATGCTGTTAATTGTTGAGCCCTTTCAGTGGCCCCACCCATCTTTAAATTTTTAGAAGTATATGTGAGGCTGTGTTCATGTACATCATATGCAGACCATATGACGGATATTGATTCTCCAGAATCTGACACCCTCTTCTGGAGAGTCTGAAGACAGCTACAGTGTACTTACATCTAATAAATACATAAATAAATAAATAAATGAATAAATGAATAAATAAATAAATAAATTAATAAACATTTTTTAAAAAGGATAAGAAAGAAAGAAAAATCAGGCAGGCCTGCCATCCTTATCTCTGTCTGTCTGTCTGTCTGTCTGTCTGATCCCTTGGAACTGGAGATGGGCCACCATAAGGTGCTGGTAGTTTATCCCAGGTTCTCTGAAAGAGGAGACAATGCTGTTAATTGTTGAGCCCTCTCAGTGGCCCCACACATCTTTAAATTTTTAGAAGTATATGTGAGGCTGTGTTTATGTACATCATATGCAGACCATAAGAGGGATTTAGATTCTCCACAATCTGACACCCTCTTCTGGAGTGTCTGAAGATAGCTACAGTGTACTTATATCTAATAAATACATGAATAAATATATAAATAAACATTTTTTTAAAAAGATAAGAAAGAAAGAAAGACCAGGCAGGCCTGCCATCCTTATCACTGTCTGTATGTCTGTCTATCTGATCCCCTGGAACTGGAGATGGGCCACCAAATAGTTTCTGCTAGTTGATCCCAGGTATCTGCAAGAGGAGACAATGCTGTTAATTGTTGAGCCCTTTCAGTGGCGCCACCCATCTTTAAATATTTAGAGGTATATATGAGGCTGTGTTTATGTACATCATATGCAGACCATAAGAGGGATTTAGATTCTCCAGAATCTGACACCCTCTTCTGGAGTGTCTGAAGACAGCTACAGTGTACTTATTTCTAATAAATAAATAGATAAATAAATAAATAAATAAATAAACATTTTTTAAAAAGTATAAGAAAGAAAGAAAGACCAGGCAGGCCTGCCATCCATATCTCTGTCTGTCTGTCTGTCTGTCTATCTGATCCCCAGGAACTGGATATGGGCCACCATATAGTGCTGGTAGTTGATCCAAGGTTCTCTGGAAGAGGAGACAATTCGGTTAATTGTTTAGCCCTTTCAGTGGCCCCACACTTCTTTAAATATTTAGAAGTTTATGTGAGGCTGTGTTTATGTACATCATATTCAGATTATAAGAGGATTTAGATTCTCCAGAATCTGACACCCTCTACTGGAGTGACTGAAGACAGCTACAGTGTACTTATGTATAATAAATAAATAAATAAATAAATAAACATTTTTTAAAAAGGATAAGAAAGAATGTAAGACCAGGCAGGCCTGCCATCCTTATCTCTGTCTGTCTGTCTGTCTGTCTGATCCCCTGGAACTGGAGTTGGGCTACCATAAAGTTGCTGGTAGTTGATCCCAGGTTCTCTGGAAGAGGAGACAATGCTGTTAATTGTTGAGCCCTATCAGTGGCCCTACCCATCTTTAAATATTTAGAAGTATATGTGAGGCTGTGTTTATGTACATCATATGCAGACCATAAGAGGGATTTAGATTCTCCAGAATCTGACACCCTCTTCTGGAGTGTCTGAAGACAGCTACAGTGTACTTATATCTAATAAATAAATAAATAAATAAATAAATAAATAAATAAATAAATAAATAAACATTTTTTAAAAAGTATAAGAAATAAAGAAAGACCAGGCAGGCCTGCCATCCTTATCTCTGTCTCTCTGTCTGTCTGTCTGTCTGTCTGATCCACTGGAACTGGAGATGGGCCACCATAAGGTGCTGGTATTTTATCCCAGGTTCTCTGAAAGAGGAGGCAATGCTGTTAATTTTTGAGCCCTCTCAGTGGCCCCACACATCTTTAAATTTTTAGAAGTATATGTGAGGCTGTGTTTATGTACATCATATGCAGACCATAAGATGGATTTAGATTCTCCAGAATCTGACAAACTCTTCTGGAGTGTCTGAAGACAGCTACAGTGTACTTATATCTAATAAATACATAAATAAATATATAAATAAACATTTTTTTAAAAAGGATAAGAAAGAAAGAAAGACCAAGCAGGCCTGCCATCCTTATCACTGTCTGTATGTCTGTCTGTCTGATCCCCTGGAACTGGAGATGGGCCACCATATAGTTGCTGGTAGTTGATCCCAGGTACTCTGGAAGGGGAGACAATGCTGTTAATTGTTGAGCCCTTTCAGTGGCGCCATCCATCTTTAAATATTTAGAGGTATATGTGAGGCTGTGTTTATGTACATCATATGCAGACCATAAGAGGGATTTAGATTCTCCAGAATCTGACACCCTCTTCTGGAGTGTCTGAAGACAGCTAGAGTGTACTTATATCTAAAAAATAAATAGATAAATAAATAAATAAATAAATAAACATTTTTTAAAAAGTATAAGAAAGAAAGAAAGACCAGGCAGGCCTGCCATCCATATCTCTGTCTGTCTGTCTGTCTGTCTATCTGATCCCCGGGAACTTGAGATGGGCCACCATATAGTGCTGGTAGTTGATCCAAGGTTCTCTGGAAGAGGAGACAATTCGGTTAATTGTTTAGCCCTTCCAGTGGCCCCACACTTCTTTAAATATTTATAAGTATATGTGAGGCTGTGTTTATGTACATCATATGCAGACCATAAGAGGGATTTAGATTCTCCAGAATCTGACACCCTCTACTGGAGTGACTGAAGACAGCTACAGTGTACTTATATATAATAAATAAATAAATAAATAAATAAATAAATAAATAAATAAACATTTTTTAAAAAGGATAAGAAAGAAAGTAAGACCAGGCAGGCCTGCCATCCTTATCTCTGTCTCTCTGTCTGTCTGTCTGTCTGTCTGTCTGATCCACTGGAACTGGAGATGGGACACTATAAGGTGCTGGTAGTTGATCCCAGGTTCTCTGGAAGAGGAGACAATGCTGTTAATTGTTGAGCCCTATCAGTGGCCCTACCCATCTTTAAATATTTAGAAGTATATGTGAGGCTGTGTTTATGTACATCATATGCAGACCATAAGAGGGATTTAGATTCTCCAGAATCTGACACCTTCTTCTGGAGTGTCTGAAGACAGCTACAGTGTACTTATATCTAATAAATACATAAATAAATAAATAAATAAATAAATAAATAAATAAATAAATAAATAAATAAATAAACATTTTTTAAAAAGTATAAGAAATAAAGAAAGACCAGGCAGGCCTGCCATCCTTATTTCTGTCTCTCTGTCTGTCTGTCTGTCTGATCCCCTGGAACTGGAGATGGGCCACCATAAGGTGCTGGTAGTTTATCCCAGGTTCTCTGAAAGAGGAGACAATGCTGTTAATTGTTGAGCC
The DNA here is from genome assembly GCF_978045245.1 of Mus caroli. Classification (NCBI taxonomy): domain Eukaryota; kingdom Metazoa; phylum Chordata; class Mammalia; order Rodentia; family Muridae; genus Mus; species Mus caroli. The sequence goes on along the minus strand of NW_028227893.1, from coordinate 37,034 downwards.
CTCTCAGTGGCCCCACACATCTTTAAATTATTAGAAGTATATGTGAGGCTGTGTTTATGTACATCATATGCAGACCATAAGAGGGATTTAGATTCTCCAGAATCTGACACCCTCTTCTGGAGTGTCTGAAGACAGCTACAGTGTACTTATATCTAATAAATACATAAATAAATATATAAATAAACATTTTTTTAAAAAGGATAAGAAAGAAAGAAAGACCAGGCAGGCCTGCCATCCTTATCACTGTCTGTATGTCTGTCTGTCTGATCCCCTGGAACTCGAGATGGGCCACCATATAGTTGCTGGTAGTTGATCCCAGGTACTCTGGAAGAGGAGACAATGCTGTTAATTGTTGAGCCCTTTCAGTGGCGCCACCCATCTTTAAATATTTAGAGGTATATGTGAGGCTGTGTTTATGTACATCATATGCAGACCATAAGAGGGATTTAGATTCTCCAGAATCTGACACCCACTTCTGGAGTGTCTGAAGACAGCTACAGTGTACTTATATCTAATAAATAAACAGATAAATAAATAAATAAACATTTTTTAAAAAGTATAAGAAAGAAAGAAAGACCAGGCAGGCCTGCCATCCATATCTCTGTCTGTCTGTCTGTCTGTCTATCTGATCCCCGGGAACTGGAGACGGGCCACCATATAGTGCTGGTAGTTGATCCAAGGTTCTCTGGAAGAGGAGACAATTCGGTTAATTGTTGAGCCCTTTCAGTGGCCCCACACTTCTTTAAATATTTAGAAGTTTATGTGAGGCTGTGTTTATGTACATCATATTCAGATTATAAGAGGATTTAGATTCTCCAGAATCTGACACCCTCTACTGGAGTGACTGAAGACAGCTACAGTGTACTTATATATAATAAATAAATAAATAAATAAATAAATAAATAAACATTTTTTAAAAAAGGTAAGAAAGAAAGAAAGACCAGGCAGGCCTGCCATCCTTATCACTGTCTGTATGTCTGTCTGTCTGATCCCCTGGAACTGGAGATGGGCCACCATATAGTTGCTGGTAGTTGATCCCAGGTACTCTGGAAGAGGAGACAATGCTGTTAATTGTTGATCCCTTTCAGTGGCGCCACCCATCTTTAAATATTTAGAGGTATATGTGAGGCTGTGTTTATGTACATCATATGCAGACCATAAGAGGGATTTAGATTCTCCAGAATCTGACACCCACTTCTGGAGTGTCTGAAGACAGCTACAGTGTACTTATATCTAATAAATACATAAATAAATATATAAATAAACATTATTTTAAAAAGGATAAGAAAGAAAGAAAGACCAGGCCGGCCTGCCATCCTTATCAATGTCTGTATGTCTGTCTGTCTGATCCCCTGGAACTGGAGATGGGCCACCATATAGTTGCTGGTAGTTGATCCCAGGTACTCTGGAAGAGGAGACAATGCTGTTAATTGTTGAGCCCTTTCAGTGGCGCCACCCATCTTTAAATATTTAGAGGTATATGTGAGGCTGTGTTTATGTACATCATATGCAGACCATAAGAGGGATTTAGATTCTCCAGAATCTGACACCCTCTTCTGGAGTGTCTGAAGACAGCTACAGTGTACTTATATCTAATAAATAAATAGATAAATAAATAAATAAATAAATAAACATTTTTTAAAAAGTATAAGAAAGAAAGAAAGACCAGGCAGGCCTGCCATCCATATCTCAGTCTGTCTGTCTGTCTGTCTATCTGATCCCCGGGAACTGGAGATGGGCCACCATATAGTGCTGTTAGTTGATCCAAGGTTCTCTGGAAGAGGAGACAATTCGGTTAATTGTTGAGCCCTTTCAGTGGCCCCACCCTTCTTTAAATATTTATAAGTATATGTGAGGCTGTGTTTATGTACATCATATGCAGACCATAAGAGGGATTTAGATTCTCCAGAATCTGACACCCTCTTCTGGAGTGTCTGAAGACAGCTACAGTGTACTTATATCTAATAAATAAATAGATAAATAAATAAATAAATAAATAAACATTTTTTAAAAAGGATAAGAAGAAAGAAAGACCAGGCACCCTGCCATTCATATCTCTGCCTGTCTGTCTGTCTGTCTATCTGATCCCCGGGTACTGGAGATGGGCCACCATATAGTTGCTGGTAGTTGATCCAATGTTCTCTGGAAGAGGAGACAATGCTCTTAATTGTTGAGCCCTATCAGAGGCCCCACCCATCTTTAAATTTTTAGAAGTATATGTGAGTCTGTGTTTATGTACATCATATGCAGACCATAAGAGGGATTTAGATACTCCAGAATCTGACACCCTCTTCTGGAGTGTCTGAAGACAGCTACAGTGTACTTATATAATAAATAAATAAATAAATAAATAAATAAACATTATTTAAACCGGATAAGAAAAAAAGAAAGACCAGGCAGGCCTACCATCCCTATCTCTGTCTGTCTGTCTATCAGTCGTTCTGATCCCCTTGAACTGGAGATGGGCCACCATATAGGTGCTGGTAGTTGATCCCAGGTTCTCTGGAAGAGGAGACAATGCTGTTAATTGTTGAGCGATTTCAGTGGCCCCACCCATCGTTAAATTTTTAGTAGTATATGTGAGGCTGTGTTTATGTACATCATATGCAGACCATAAGAGGGATTTAGATTCTCCAGAATCTGACACCCTCTTCTGGAGTGTCTGAAGACAGCTACAGTGTACTTATATCTAATAAATACATGAATAAATAAACATTTTTTAAAAAGGATAATAAAGAAAGAAAGACCAGGCAGGCCTGCCATCCTAATCTCTGTCAGTCTGTCTGTCTGTCAGACTGTCTGATACCTTGGAACTGCAGATGGGCAACCATATAGTTGCTGTTAGTTGATCCCAGCTTCTCTGGAAGAGGAGACAATGCTATTAATTGTTGAGCCCTTTCAGTGGCTCCACCTATCTTTAAATTTTTAGAAGTATATGTTAGGCTGTGTTTATGTACATCATATGCAGACCATAAGAGGGATTTAGTTTCTCCAGAATCTGACACCCTATTCTGGAGTGTCTGAAGACAACTACAGTGTACTTATATCTAATAAATACATACATATATAAATAAATAAATAAATAAATAAATAAACATTATTTTAAAAGGATAAGAAAGAAAGAAAGACCAGGCAGGCCTGCCATACTTATCTCAGTCTGTCTGTCTGTCTGTCTGATCCCCTGGAACTGGAGATGGGCCACCTTGTAGGTGCTGGTAGTTGATCCCAGGTTCTCTGGAAGAGGAGACAATGCTGTTAATTGTTGAGCCCTTTCAGTGGCCCCACCCATTTTTAATTTTTACAAGTATATGTGAGGCTGTGTTTATGTACATCATATTCAGACCATAAGAGGGATTTAGATTCTCCAGAATCTGACACCATCTTCTGGAGTGTCTGAATACGGCTACAGTGTACTTATATCTAATAAATACATAAATAAATAAATAAATAAATAAATAAAAGAATAAATAAACATTTTTTAAAAAGTATAAGAAATAAAGAAAGACCAGTCAGGCCTGCCATCCATATCTCTGTCTCTCTGTCTGTCTGTCTGTCTGATCCACTGGAACTGGAGATGGGCCACCATAAGGTGCTGGTAGTTTATCCCAGGTTCTCTGAAAGAGGAGACAATGCTGTTAATTGTTGAGCCCTCTCAGTGGCCCCACACATCTTTAAATTTTTAGAAGTATATGGGAGGCTGTGTTTATGTACATCATATGCAGACCATAAGAGGGATTTAGATTCTCCAGAATCTGACACCCTCTTCTGGAGTGTCTGAAAGCAGCTACAGTGTACATATATTTAATAAATACATAAATAAATATATAAATAAACATTTTTTTAAAAAGGATAAGACAGAAAGAAAGACCAGGCAGGCCTGCCATCCTTATCACTGTCTGTATGTCTGTCTGTCTGATCCCCTGGAACTGGAGATGGGCCACCATATAGTTGCTGGTAGTTGATCCCAGGTACTCTGGAAGAGGAGACAATGCTGTTAATTGTTGATCCCTTTCAGTGGCGCCACCCATCTTTAAATATTTAGAGGTATATGTGAGGCTGTGTTTATGTACATCATATGCAGACCATAAGAGGGATTTAGATTCTCCAGAATCTGACACCCACTTCTGGAGTGTCTGAAGACAGCTACAGTGTACTTATATCTAATAAATACATAAATAAATATATAAATAAACATTATTTTAAAAAGGATAAGAAAGAAAGAAAGACCAGGCCGGCCTGCCATCCTTATCAATGTCTGTATGTCTGTCTGTCTGATCCCCTGGAACTGGAGATGGGCCACCATATAGTTGCTGGTAGTTGATCCCAGGTACTCTGGAAGAGGAGACAATGCTGTTAATTGTTGAGCCCTTTCAGTGGCGCCACCCATCTTTAAATATTTAGAGGTATATGTGAGGCTGTGTTTATGTACATCATATGCAGACCATAAGAGGGATTTAGATTCTCCAGAATCTGACACCCTCTTCTGGAGTGTCTGAAGACAGCTACAGTGTACTTATATCTAATAAATAAATAGATAAATAAATAAATAAATAAATAAACATTTTTTAAAAAGTATAAGAAAGAAAGAAAGACCAGGCAGGCCTGCCATCCATATCTCAGTCTGTCTGTCTGTCTGTCTATCTGATCCCCGGGAACTGGAGATGGGCCACCATATAGTGCTGTTAGTTGATCCAAGGTTCTCTGGAAGAGGAGACAATTCGGTTAATTGTTGAGCCCTTTCAGTGGCCCCACCCTTCTTTAAATATTTATAAGTATATGTGAGGCTGTGTTTATGTACATCATATGCAGACCATAAGAGGGATTTAGATTCTCCAGAATCTGACACCCTCTTCTGGAGTGTCTGAAGACAGCTACAGTGTACTTATATCTAATAAATAAATAGATAAATAAATAAATAAATAAATAAACATTTTTTAAAAAGGATAAGAAGAAAGAAAGACCAGGCACCCTGCCATTCATATCTCTGCCTGTCTGTCTGTCTGTCTATCTGATCCCCGGGTACTGGAGATGGGCCACCATATAGTTGCTGGTAGTTGATCCAATGTTCTCTGGAAGAGGAGACAATGCTCTTAATTGTTGAGCCCTATCAGAGGCCCCACCCATCTTTAAATTTTTAGAAGTATATGTGAGTCTGTGTTTATGTACATCATATGCAGACCATAAGAGGGATTTAGATACTCCAGAATCTGACACCCTCTTCTGGAGTGTCTGAAGACAGCTACAGTGTACTTATATAATAAATAAATAAATAAATAAATAAACATTATTTAAACCGGATAAGAAAAAAAGAAAGACCAGGCAGGCCTACCATCCCTATCTCTGTCTGTCTGTCTATCAGTCGTTCTGATCCCCTTGAACTGGAGATGGGCCACCATATAGGTGCTGGTAGTTGATCCCAGGTTCTCTGGAAGAGGAGACAATGCTGTTAATTGTTGAGCGATTTCAGTGGCCCCACCCATCGTTAAATTTTTAGTAGTATATGTGAGGCTGTGTTTATGTACATCATATGCAGACCATAAGAGGGATTTAGATTCTCCAGAATCTGACACCCTCTTCTGGAGTGTCTGAAGACAGCTACAGTGTACTTATATCTAATAAATACATGAATAAATAAACATTTTTTAAAAAGGATAATAAAGAAAGAAAGACCAGGCAGGCCTGCCATCCTAATCTCTGTCAGTCTGTCTGTCTGTCAGACTGTCTGATACCTTGGAACTGCAGATGGGCAACCATATAGTTGCTGTTAGTTGATCCCAGCTTCTCTGGAAGAGGAGACAATGCTATTAATTGTTGAGCCCTTTCAGTGGCTCCACCTATCTTTAAATTTTTAGAAGTATATGTTAGGCTGTGTTTATGTACATCATATGCAGACCATAAGAGGGATTTAGTTTCTCCAGAATCTGACACCCTATTCTGGAGTGTCTGAAGACAACTACAGTGTACTTATATCTAATAAATACATACATATATAAATAAATAAATAAATAAATAAATAAACATTATTTTAAAAGGATAAGAAAGAAAGAAAGACCAGGCAGGCCTGCCATACTTATCTCAGTCTGTCTGTCTGTCTGTCTGATCCCCTGGAACTGGAGATGGGCCACCTTGTAGGTGCTGGTAGTTGATCCCAGGTTCTCTGGAAGAGGAGACAATGCTGTTAATTGTTGAGCCCTTTCAGTGGCCCCACCCATTTTTAATTTTTACAAGTATATGTGAGGCTGTGTTTATGTACATCATATTCAGACCATAAGAGGGATTTAGATTCTCCAGAATCTGACACCATCTTCTGGAGTGTCTGAATACGGCTACAGTGTACTTATATCTAATAAATACATAAATAAATAAATAAATAAATAAATAAAAGAATAAATAAACATTTTTTAAAAAGTATAAGAAATAAAGAAAGACCAGTCAGGCCTGCCATCCATATCTCTGTCTCTCTGTCTGTCTGTCTGTCTGATCCACTGGAACTGGAGATGGGCCACCATAAGGTGCTGGTAGTTTATCCCAGGTTCTCTGAAAGAGGAGACAATGCTGTTAATTGTTGAGCCCTCTCAGTGGCCCCACACATCTTTAAATTTTTAGAAGTATATGGGAGGCTGTGTTTATGTACATCATATGCAGACCATAAGAGGGATTTAGATTCTCCAGAATCTGACACCCTCTTCTGGAGTGTCTGAAAGCAGCTACAGTGTACATATATTTAATAAATACATAAATAAATATATAAATAAACATTTTTTTAAAAAGGATAAGACAGAAAGAAAGACCAGGCAGGCCTGCCATCCTTATCACTGTCTGTATGTCTGTCTGTCTGATCCCCTGGAACTGGAGATGGGCCACCATATAGTTGCTGGTAGTTGATCCCAGGTACTCTGGAAGAGGAGACAATGCTGTTAATTGTTGAGCTTTTAGAGTGGCCCCACCCTTCTTTAAATTTTTAGAAGTATATGTGAGGCTGTGTTTATGTACATCATATGCAGACCATAAGAGGGATTTAGATTCTCCAGAATCTGACACCCTCTTCTGGAGTGTCTGAACAGCTACAGTGTACTTATTTCTAATAATAAATAAATAAATAAATAAATAAATAAATAAATAAATAAATAAATAAATAAATAAATAAATAAACATTTTTTTAAAAAAAGAATGAGAAAGAAAGAATGACCAGGCAGGCCTGCCATCCTTATCACTGTCTGTCTGTCTGTCTGTCTGATCCCCTGGAACTGGAGATGGGCCACCTTTTAGGTGCTGGTAGTTGTTCCCAGGTTCTCTGGAAGAGGAGACAATGCTGTTAATTGTTGAGTCCTTTCAGTGGCCCCACCTATTTTTAATTTTTAGAAGTATATGTGAGGCTGTGTTTATGTACATCATATTCAGACCATAAGAGGGATTTAGATTCTCCAGAATCTGACACCCTCTTCTGGAGTGTCTGAAGACGGCTACAGTGTACTTATATCTAATAAATAAATAAATAAATAAATAAATAAATAAATAAATAAATAAACATTTTTTAAAAAAGGATAAGAAAGAATGAAAGACCAGGCAGGCCTGCCATCCTTATCTCTGTCTGTCTGTCTGTCTGTCTGATCCCCTGCAACTTGAGATGGGCCACCACATAGTTGCTGGTAGTTGATCCCACGTTCTCTGAAAGAGGAGACAATGCTGTTAATTGTTGAGCCCTCTCAGTGGCCCCACACATCTTTAAATTTTTAGAAGTATATGCGAGGCTCTGTTTATGTACATCATATGCAGACCATAAGAGGGATTTAGATTCTCCAGAATATGACACCCTCTTCTGGAGTGTCTGAAAGCAGCTACAGTGTACATATATCTAATAAACACATAAATAAATATATAAAGAAACATTTTTTTAAAAGGATAAGACAGAAAGAAAGACCAGGCAGGCCTGCCATCCTTATCACTGTCTGTCTGTCTGTCTGTCTGATCCCCTGGAACTGGAGATGGGCCATCTTTTAGGTGCTGGTAGTTGGTCCCAGGTTCTCTGGAAGAGGAGACAATGCTGTTAATTGTTGAGTCCTTTCAGTGGCCCCACCTATTTATAATTTTTAGAAGTATATGTGAGGCTGTGTTTATGTACATCATATTCAGACCATAAGAGGGATTTAGATTCTCTAGAATCTGACACCCTCTTATGGAGTGTCTGAAGACGGCTACAGTGTACTTATATCTAATAAATAAATAAATAAATAAATAAATAAATAAATAAATAAATAAATAAACATATTTTAAAAAGTATAAGAAATAAAGAAAGACCAGGCAGGCCTGCAATCCTTATCTCTGTCTTTCTGTCTATCTGTCTGTCTGTCTGATCCCCTGGAACTGGAGATGGGCCACCATAAGGTGCTGGTAGTTTATCCCAGGTTCTCTGAAAGAGGAGACAATGCTGTTAATTGTTGAGCCCTCTCAATGGCCCCACACATCTTTAAATTTTTAGAAGTATATGCGAGGCTGTGTTTATGTACCGAATATGCAGACCATAAGAGGGATTTAGATTGTCCAGAATATGACACCCTCTTCTGGAGTGTCTGAAAGCAGCTACAGTGTACATATATCTAATAAATACATAAATAAATATATAAATAAACATTTTTTTAAAAGGATAAGACAGAAAGAAAGACCAGGCAGGCCTGCCATCCTTATCACTGTCTGTATGTCTGTCTGTCTGATCCCCTGGAACTGGAGATGGGCCACCATATAGTTGCTGGTAGTTGATTCCAGGTACTCTGGAAGAGAAGACAATGCTGTTAATTGTTGAGCTTTTAGAGTGGCCCCACCCTTCTTTAAATTTTTAGAAGTATATGTGAGGCTGTGTTTATGTACATCATATGCAGACCATAAGAGGGATTTAGATTCTCCAGAATCTGACACCCTCTTCTGGAGTGTCTGAACAGCTACAGTGTACTTATTTCTAATAATAAATAAATAAATAAATAAATAAATAAATAAATAAATAAATAAATAAACATTTTTTTAAAAAAAGAATGAGAAAGAAAGAAAGACCAGGCAGGCCTGCCATCCTTATCACTGTCTGTCTGTCTGTCTGTCTGATCCCCTGGAACTGGAGATGGGCCACCTTTTAGGTGCTGGTAGTTGTTCCCAGGTTCTCTGGAAGAGGAGACAATGCTGTTAATTGTTGAGTCCTTTCAGTGGCCCCACCTATTTTTAATTTTTAGAAGTATATGTGAGGCTGTGTTTATGTACATCATATTCAGACCATAAGAGGGATTTAGATTCTCCAGAATCTGACACCCTCTTCTGGAGTGTCTGAAGACGGCTACAGTGTACTTATATCTAATAAATAAATAAATAAATAAATAAATAAATAAATAAATAAATAAACATTTTTTAAAAAAGGATAAGAAAGAATGAAAGACCAGGCAGGCCTGCCATCCTTATCTCTGTCTGTCTGTCTGTCTGTCTGATCCCCTGCAACTTGAGATGGGCCACCACATAGTTGCTGGTAGTTGATCCCACGTTCTCTGGAAGAGGAGACAATGGTGTTAATTGTTGAGCCCTTTCAGTGGGCTCAACCATCTTTAAATTTTTAGAAGTATATATGAGGCTGTGTTTATGTACATCATATGCAGACCATAAGAGCGATTTAGATTCTCCAAAAGATGACACCCTCTTCTGGAGTGTCTGAAGACAGCTACAGTGTACTTATATCTAATAAATAAATAAATAAATAAATAAATAAATAAATAAATAAATAAATAAACATTATTTTAAAAGGATAAGAAAGAAAGAAAGACCACGCAGGCCTCCATCCTTACCTCTGTCAGTCTGTCTGTCTGATCCCTTGGAACTGGAGATGGGCCACCATATAGTTGCTGTTAGTTGATCCCAGGTTCTCTGGAAGAAGAGACAATGCTGTTAATTGTTGAGCCCTTTCAGTGGCTCCACCTATCTTTAAATTTTTAGAAGTATATGTTAGGCTGTGTTTACGTATATCATATGTAGACCATAAGAGGGATTTTGATTCTCCAGCATCTGACACCCTCTTCTGGAGTGTCTGAAGACAACTACAGTGTACTTATATCTAATAAATACATAAATAAATAAATAAATAAATAAATAAACATTATTTTAAAAGGATAAGAAAGAAAGAAAAACCAGGCATGCCTGCCCTCCTTATCTCTGTCTGTCTGTCTGTCTGTCTGATCCCCTGGAACTGGAGATGGGCCACCTTTTAGGTGCTGGTAGTTGATCCCAGGTTCTCTGGAAGAGGAGACAATGCTGTTAATTGTTGAGTCCTTTCAGTGGCCCCACCTATTTATAATTTTTAGAAGTATATGTGAGGCTGTGTTTATGTACATCATATTCAGACCATAAGAGGATTTAGATTCTCTAGAATCTGACACCCTCTTCTGGAGTGTCTGAAGACAGCTACAGTGTACTTATATCTAATACATACATAGATAAATAAATAAATAAATAAATAAATAAACATTTTTTAAAAAGTATAAGAAATAAAGAAAGACCAGGCAGGCCTGCTATCCATATCTCTGTCTCTCTGTCTGTATGTCTGTCTGATCCTCTGGAACTGGAGATGGGCCACCATAAGGTGCTGGTAGTTTATCCCAGGTTCTCTGAAAGAGGAGACAATGCTGTTAATTGTTGAGCCCTCTCAGTGGACCCACCCATCTTTAAATTTTTAGAAGTATATGCGAGGCTGTGTTTATGTACCGAATATGCAGACCATAAGAGGGATTTAGATTCTCCAGAATCTGACACTCACTTCTGGAGTGTCTGAAGACAGCTACAGTGTACATATATCTAATAAATACATAAATAAATATATAAATAAACATTTTTTTAAAAAGGATAAGAAAGAAAGAAAGACCAGGCAGGCCTGCCATCCTTATCACTGTCTGTATGTCTGTCTGTCTGATCCCCTGGAACTGGAGATGGGCCACCATATAGTTGCTGGTAGTTGATCCCAGGTACTCTGGAAGAGGAGACAATGCTGTTAATTGTTGAGCTTTTAGAGTGGCCCCACCCTTCTTTAAATTTTTAGAAGTATATGTGAGGCTGTGTTTATGTACATCATATGCAGACCATAAGAGGGATTTAGATTCTCCAGAATCTGACACCCTCTTCTGGAGTGTCTGAAAGCAGCTACAGTGTACATATATCTAATAAATACATAAATAAATATATAAATAAACATTTTTTTAAAAAGGATAAGAAAGAAAGAAAGACCAGGCAGGCCTGCCATCCTTATCACTGTCTGTCTGTCTGTCTGATCCCCTGGAACTGGAGATGGGCCACCATATAGTTGCTGATAGTTGATCCCAGAAACTCTGGAAGAGGATACAATGCTGTTAATTGTTGAGCTTTTAGAGTGGTCCCACCCTTCTTCAAATTTTTAGAAATATATGTGAGGCTGTGTTTATGTACATCATATGCAGACCATAAGAGTGATTTAGATTCTCCAGAATATGACACCCTCTTCTGGAGTGTCTGAAGACAGCTACAGTGTACTTATATCTAATAAATATATATATAAATAAATAAACATTTTTAAAATGTATAAGAAAGAAAGAAAAACCAGGCAGGCCTGCTATCCTTGTCTGTCTATCTGTATGTATGTCTGTCTGATCGCCTGGAACTGGAGATGGGCCACAATATAGTTGCTGGTAGTTGATCCCAGGTCCTCTGGAAGAGGAGACAATGCTGTTAATTGTTGAGCCCTTTCTTTGGCCCCAACCATCTTTAAATTTTTAGAAGTATATGTGAGGCTGTGTTTATGTACATCATATGCAGACCATAAGAGGGATATAGATTCTCCAGAATCTGACACCCTTTTCTGGAGAGTCTGAAGACAGCTACAGTGTACATATATCTAATAAATAAATAAATAAATAAATAAATAAATAAATTAATTAATAAACATTTTTTAAAAAGATAAGAAAGAAAGATAAATCAGGCAGGCCTGCCATCCTTATCTCTGTCTGTCTGTCTGTCTCTCTGATGCCCTGCAACTTGAGATGGGCCACCACATAGTTGCTGGTAGTTGATCCCACGTTCTCTGGAAGAGGAGACAATGGTGTTAATTGTTGAGCCCTTTCAGTGGGCCCACCCATCTTTAAATTTTTAGAAGTATATGTGAGGCTGTGTTTATGTACATCATATGCAGACCATAAGAGGGATTTAGATTCTCCAGAAGATGACACCCTCTTCTAGAGTGTCTGAAGACAGCTACAGTGTACTTATATCTAATAAATACATAAATAAATAAATAAATAAATAAATAAATAAACATTTTTTTAAAAGTATAAGAAAGAAAGAAAGACCAGGCAGGCCTCCATCCTTACCTCTGTCAGTCTGTCTGTCTGTCTGTCTGATTCCTTGGAACTGGAGATGGGCCACCATATTGTTGCTGTTAGTTGATCCCAGGTTCTCTGGAAGAAGAGACAATGCTGTTAATTGTTGAGCCCTTTCAGTGGCTCCACCTATCTTTAAATTTTTAGAAGTATATGTTAGGCTGTGTTTATGTACATCATATGCAGACCATAAGAGGGATTTAGATTCTCCAGAATATGACACCCTCTTCTGGAGTGTCTAAAGACAACTACAATGTACTTATAGCTAATAAATACATAAATAAATAAATAAATAAATAAATAAATAAATAAACATTATTTTAAAAGGATAAGAAAGAAAGAAAAACCAGGCAGACCTGCCCTTTTTATCTCTGTCTGTCTATCTGTCTGATCCCCTGGAACTGGAGATGGGCCACCATATAGTTGCTGGTAGTTGATCCCAGGTTCTCTGGAAGAAGAGACAATGCTGTTAATTGTTGAGCCCTTTCAGTGGGCCCACCCATCTTAAATTTTTAGAAGTGTATGTGAATCTGTGTTTATGTCCATCATATGCAGACCATAAGAGGGATTTATATTCTCCAGAATCTGACACCCTCTTCTGGAGTGTCTGAAGACAGCTACGGTGTACTTATATCTAATAAATACATAAATAAATAAATAAACATTTTTTAAAAAGGATAAGAAAGAAAGAAAAGCCAGGGAGGCCTGCCACCCTTGTCTGTCTGTCTCTTTGTCTGCCTGATCCCCTGGAACGGGAGATGGGCCACCATATAGTTGCTCGTAGTTGATCCCAGGTTCTCTGGAAGAGGAGTCAGTGCTGTTAATTGTTGAGCCCTTTCAGTGGCCCCACCCATCTTTAAATTTTTAGAAGTATATGTGAGGCTGTGTTTATGTACATCATATGCAGACCATAAGAGGGATTTAGATTCTCCAGAATCTGACACCCTCTTCTGGAGTGTCTGAAAGCAGCTACAGTGTACTTATATCTAATAAATACATACTTAAATTAATAAACATTTTTTAAAAGGATAAGAAAGAAGGAAAGACAAGGTAGGCCTGCCATCCTTAACTCTATCTGTCTGTATGTCTGTCTGTCTGTCTGAACCCCTGTAACTGGAGATGGGCCACCATATAGTTGCTGGTACTTGATCCCAGGTTCTCTATAAGAGGAGACAATGCTGTTAATTGTTGATCCCTTTCATTGGACCAACACATCTTTAAATTTTTAGATGTAAATGTGAGGCTGTGTGTATGTACATCATATGCAGACCACAAGAGGGATATAGATTCTCCAGAATCTGACACCCTCTTCTGGAGTGTCTGAAGACAGCTACAGTGTACTTATATCTAATAAATACATAAATAAATAAATGAATAAATAAATAAACAAACATTTTTAAAAGGGATAAGAAAGAAAGAAAAACCAGGCAGGCCTGCCATCCTTGTCTGTCCTTCTCTCTGTCTGTCTGTCTTGCCTATCCCCTTGAGTAGCCTAGCCTAGTCCCTTGCCTTGACTAGCCCAGCCCCTTGCCTAGCCTAGCCTAGCCCAGCCCTGCCTTGCCTAGCCCTGCCTATCCCTGTCTTTAACCAGGCTGGCCTCGAACTCAGAAACTGACTGCCTCTGCCTCCAGAGTGCTCTCATCAAGAGCTTGAGCCACCACTGACTGTTGGGTTTTCTAAGTCTTACATAGGTATGGTCTGTTTCTCAGCTGTGAAACCCTAATTAACACATGTAGTCTGTCCTAGGTCAGCCATAGCTACAGACTGAGGCCTTTTCTAAAACAAAACAAAAGAAAACAAAAAATAGAAATAATAAAATAAATAAATTAAGCAACCACATGATATCTTTTCTTTCTTTCAATGATACTCAGAACTTGAAGCAGTTCACCCATGAGACCTCAGCTCCGGACATTGAGTCTCTTTCCCTAACAAGTATTATGGCTGAACCTGAGGGGTTCTACTGCTGATTTGTGTCCCCCACTTTAAAAAAATAGTTGTTTTCAAAGGCTGCAAGTTCTTAGCCCTGTTCCTTGTTACAGTTGAGTCACAGCCCTGAAAGTTCAGTGGTAGTTAAAGGCACTGAGAAGGGCTTCCTATAGACATCAAAGGCCAAGTCTTTGTTTTTAAAAAGTTAATCTGGATTCCCCCACCCCCTGGCATCCTTAGAATTCCTAGAAAGGAAGGCAGTGACCTGGGCAGAAGGGTGCAAGGCTACTGGTGTTTGTAAGTGGTAACAGAAAGCTTTCTCTTGTTGGTACCCTACCCCAAGTTACACTGTCACTTCTTTTTCCTAGTTGTTGTTTTGTCGGTTTGTATTCTCAACATAGACCCTTTTCCTTCCTAACCTTGGCTGTCCTGAACCTTACTGTCCTTGAACTCAGTGATTTGCCTGTCTTGCTGGGATGAAACTGTGAGCTACCATCCAGAAGGAAGCACCCTGCTGAGGTTAGATTGGGGTCTCTTCCATTTTCCTCTATGAACATGCATATGACAGGCCTGTTCTTTCTTTTTTACTTTTCCTTTTCTTTTTAAAGATTTATTTATTTATTATATTTAAGTATGCTGTAGCTATGTTCAGACAGTCCAGAAGAGGGTGTCAGATTCTGAAGAATCTAAATCATTCTTATTGTCTGCATATGATGTATATAAACACAGCCTCACATATACTCAAAAAAAAAAAAAAGAAAGATGTGGCTACAGAGAGGGCTCAACAATTAAGAGCATTGTCTCCTCTTCCAGAGAACCTGGGCTCAATTACCAGTATTATATATGGTGGCCCACCTCCAGTTCCAGGGGATCTAATACTCTGTTCTGGAGTCTGTGGGCACAGCATACACATGCAAAACATTCTTACACAATCATTGAGAGAGGAGAGAGAGGGGTTGAGAGAGAGGGGAGGTAATCATACCTCCTGACAAGTTTGAAGACCTGAGCTTCATCACTCACACAAATAAATAAATGCAAAATATTTTTTTATAAATAAACTCTGCCATTGCCCTTTAAAAATTCCTAGAAAACAAGTTTTATAAGCAACAGTTATATTTACTATATCTAAAGGACAGTCATGAGCATATTCAATAAATAGAAAAAGGCCTGTTAGTCTTAGAAATGGAATGGACAAACCAAGGAAGGTTTGCAATTACATAATGAGGCATCTCAGCCCAGCTCTAAGGTTGGAAATAAGACTCGAGAATAGGATACACCTGAAGACAGCCAGCCATTGTTTTTTGTTTTGGAGGCTGAAAGGATACACCTGAAGACAGCCAATGCTGTGTGATGGTGATCTGGTATTTTTTTTTTTTAATTTTTAAAAACTTTAACACTTTTTATAAAACTTTTATAAAAACTTTTTCTTTCTTTCTTTTCTTCTTTCCTTTCTTTCTTTCCTTCTTTCTTTCTTCCTTTCCTCACCCTAGCCCCTACCCTAGCCCTGTCTTTCACCAGGGTGGCCTCGAACTCAGAAACTGACTGCCTCTGCCTACAGAGTGCTCTCATTAAGAGCTTGAGCCACCACTGAATGTAGGGTTTTCTAAGCCTTACCTTGCTCTTGGTGTCTGTTCTCAGCTGTGAAACCCTAATTAACACAAGTAGGCAGTCCTGGGTCAGCCAGAGCTACAGACAGAGGACTTCTCTAAAAACAAATAAAACAAAACAAAACAACAAATAGAAATAATAAAATACATAAATTAAGCAACCACAGCATAGCTTTTCTCTATCTAGGTGGTACTCAGAAATTCCAGCAGTTGGCCTGTGACACCTCAGCTCAGTATATGTGAGGCTGTGTTTATGTACATCATATGCAGACCATAAGAGGGATTTACATTCTCCAGAATCTGACACCCTCCTCTGGAGTGTCTAAAGAAAGCTACAGTGTACTTATATCTAAGAAATACATAAATAAATAAATAAATAAATAAATATTTTTTAAAAAGGATAAGAAAGAAAGAAAGACCAGGCAGGCCTGCCATCTTTATCTCTGTCTGTCTGTCTATCAGTCGTTCTGATCCCCTGGAACTGGAGATGGACCACCATAAGGTGCTGGTAGTTTATCCCAGGTTCTCTGAAAGAGGAGACAATGCTGTTAATTGTTGAGCCCTCTCAGTGGACCCACCCATCTTTAAATTTTTAGAAGTATATGCGAGGCTGTGTTTATGTACCGAATATGCAGACCATAAGAGGGATTTAGATTCTCCAGAATCTGACACTCACTTCTGGAGTGTCTGAAGACAGCTACAGTGTACATATATCTAATAAATACATAAATAAATATATAAATAAACATTTTTTTAAAAAGGATAAGAAAGAAAGAAAGACCAGGCAGGCCTGCCATCCTTATCACTGTCTGTATGTCTGTCTGTCTGATCCCCTGGAACTGGAGATGGGCCACCATATAGTTGCTGGTAGTTGATCCCAGGTACTCTGGAAGAGGAGACAATGCTGTTAATTGTTGAGCTTTTAGAGTGGCCCCACCCTTCTTTAAATTTTTAGAAGTATATGTGAGGCTGTGTTTATGTACATCATATGCAGACCATAAGAGGGATTTAGATTCTCCAGAATCTGACACCCTCTTCTGGAGTGTCTGAAAGCAGCTACAGTGTACATATATCTAATAAATACATAAATAAATATATAAATAAACATTTTTTTAAAAAGGATAAGAAAGAAAGAAAGACCAGGCAGGCCTGCCATCCTTATCACTGTCTGTCTGTCTGTCTGATCCCCTGGAACTGGAGATGGGCCACCATATAGTTGCTGATAGTTGATCCCAGAAACTCTGGAAGAGGATACAATGCTGTTAATTGTTGAGCTTTTAGAGTGGTCCCACCCTTCTTCAAATTTTTAGAAATATATGTGAGGCTGTGTTTATGTACATCATATGCGGACCATAAGAGTGATTTAGATTCTCCAGAATATGACACCCTCTTCTGGAGTGTCTGAAGACAGCTACAGTGTACTTATATCTAATAAATATATATATAAATAAATAAACATTTTTAAAATGTATAAGAAAGAAAGAAAAACCAGGCAGGCCTGCTATCCTTGTCTGTCTATCTGTATGTATGTCTGTCTGATCGCCTGGAACTGGAGATGGGCCACAATATAGTTGCTGGTAGTTGATCCCAGGTCCTCTGGAAGAGGAGACAATGCTGTTAATTGTTGAGCCCTTTCTTTGGCCCCAACCATCTTTAAATTTTTAGAAGTATATGTGAGGCTGTGTTTATGTACATCATATGCAGACCATAAGAGGGATATAGATTCTCCAGAATCTGACACCCTTTTCTGGAGAGTCTGAAGACAGCAACAGTGTACATATATCTAATAAATAAATAAATAAATAAATAAATAAATAAATTAATTAATTAATTAATTAATAAACATTTTTTAAAAAGATAAGAAAGAAAGATAAATCAGGCAGGCCTGCCATCCTTATCTCTGTCTGTCTGTCTGTCTCTCTGATGCCCTGCAACTTGAGATGGGCCACCACATAGTTGCTGGTAGTTGATCCCACGTTCTCTGGAAGAGGAGACAATGGTGTTAATTGTTGAGCCCTTTCAGTGGGCCCACCCATCTTTAAATTTTTAGAAGTATATGTGAGGCTGTGTTTATGTACATCATATGCAGACCATAAGAGGGATTTAGATTCTCCAGAATATGACACCCTCTTCTAGAGTGTCTGAAGACAGCTACAGTGTACTTATATCTAATAAATACATAAATAAATAAATAAATAAATAAATAAATAAATAAATAAATAAACATTTTTTTAAAAGTATAAGAAAGAAAGAAAGACCAGGCAGGCCTCCATCCTTACCTCTGTCAGTCTGTCTGTCTGTCTGTCTGATTCCTTGGAACTGGAGATGGGCCACCATATTGTTGCTGTTAGTTGATCCCAGGTTCTCTAGAAGAAGAGACAATGCTGTTAATTGTTGAGCCCTTTCAGTGGCTCCACCTATCTTTAAATTTTTAGAAGTATATGTTAGGCTGTGTTTATGTACATCATATGCAGACCATAAGAGGGATTTAGATTCTCCAGAATATGACACCCTCTTCTGGAGTGTCTAAAGACAACTACAATGTACTTATAGCTAATAAATACATAAATAAATAAATAAATAAATAAATAAATAAATAAATAAATAAACATTATTTTAAAAGGATAAGAAAGAAAGAAAAACCAGGCAGACCTGCCCTTTTTATCTCTGTCTGTCTATCTGTCTGATCCCCTGGAACTGGAGATGGGCCACCATATAGTTGCTGGTAGTTGATCCCAGGTTCTCTGGAAGAAGAGACAATGCTGTTAATTGTTGAGCCCTTTCAGTGGGCCCACCCATCTTAAATTTTTAGAAGTGTATGTGAATCTGTGTTTATGTCCATCATATGCAGACCATAAGAGGGATTTATATTCTCCAGAATCTGACACCCTCTTCTGGAGTGTCTGAAGACAGCTACGGTGTACTTATATCTAATAAATACATAAATAAATAAATAAACATTTTTTAAAAAGGATAAGAAAGAAAGAAAAGCCAGGGAGGCCTGCCACCCTTGTCTGTCTGTCTCTTTGTCTGCCTGATCCCCTGGAACGGGAGATGGGCCACCATATAGTTGCTCGTAGTTGATCCCAGGTTCTCTGGAAGAGGAGTCAGTGCTGTTAATTGTTGAGCCCTTTCAGTGGCCCCACCCATCTTTAAATTTTTAGAAGTATATGTGAGGCTGTGTTTATGTACATCATATGCAGACCATAAGAGGGATTTAGATTCTCCAGAATCTGACACCCTCTTCTGGAGTGTCTGAAAGCAGCTACAGTGTACTTATATCTAATAAATACATACTTAAATTAATAAACATTTTTTAAAAGGATAAGCTAGAAGGAAAGACAAGGTAGGCCTGCCATCCTTAACTCTATCTGTCTGTATGTCTGTCTGTCTGTCTGAACCCCTGTAACTGGAGATGGGCCACCATATAGTTGCTGGTACTTGATCCCAGGTTCTCTATAAGAGGAGACAATGCTGTTAATTGTTGATCCCTTTCATTGGACCAACACATCTTTAAATTTTTAGATGTAAATGTGAGGCTGTGTGTATGTACATCATATGCAGACCACAAGAGGGATATAGATTCTCCAGAATCTGACACCCTCTTCTGGAGTGTCTGAAGACAGCTACAGTGTACTTATATCTAATAAATACATAAATAAATAAATGAATAAATAAATAAACAAACATTTTTAAAAGGGATAAGAAAGAAAGAAAAACCAGGCAGGCCTGCCATCCTTGTCTGTCCTTCTCTCTGTCTGTCTGTCTTGCCTATCCCCTTGAGTAGCCTAGCCTAGTCCCTTGCCTTGACTAGCCCAGCCCCTTGCCTAGCCTAGCCTAGCCCAGCCCTGCCTTGCCTAGCCCTGCCTATCCCTGTCTTTAACCAGGCTGGCCTCGAACTCAGAAACTGACTGCCTCTGCCTCCAGAGTGCTCTCATCAAGAGCTCGAGCCACCACTGACTGTTGGGTTTTCTAAGTCTTACATAGGTATGGTCTGTTTCTCAGCTGTGAAACCCTAATTAACACATGTAGTCTGTCCTAGGTCAGCCATAGCTACAGACTGAGGCCTTTTCTAAAACAAAACAAAAGAAAACAAAAAATAGAAATAATAAAATAAATAAATTAAGCAACCACATGATATCTTTTCTTTCTTTCAATGATACTCAGAACTTGAAGCAGTTCACCCATGAGACCTCAGCTCCGGACATTGAGGCTCTTTCCCTAACAAGTATTATGGCTGAACCTGAGGGGTTCTACTGCTGATTTGTGTCCCCCACTTTAAAAAAATAGTTGTTTTCAAAGGCTGCAAGTTCTTAGCCCTGTTCCTTGTTACAGTTGAGTCACAGCCCTGAAAGTTCAGTGGTAGTTAAAGGCACTGAGAAGGGCTTCCTATAGACATCAAAGGCCAAGTCTTTGTTTTTAAAAAGTTAATCTGGATTCCCCCACCCCCTGGCATCCTTAGAATTCCTAGAAAGGAAGGCAGTGACCTGGGCAGAAGGGTGCAAGGCTACTGGTGTTTGTAAGTGGTAACAGAAAGCTTTCTCTTGTTGGTACCCTACCCCAAGTTACACTGTCACTTCTTTTTCCTAGTTGTTGTTTTGTCGGTTTGTATTCTCAACATAGACCCTTTTCCTTCCTAACCTTGGCTGTCCTGAACCTTACTGTCCTTGAACTCAGTGATTTGCCTGTCTTGCTGGGATGAAACTGTGAGCTACCATCCAGAAGGAAGCACCCTGCTGAGGTTAGATTGGGGTCTCTTCCATTTTCCTCTATGAACATGCATATGACAGGCCTGTTCTTTCTTTTTTACTTTTCCTTTTCTTTTTAAAGATTTATTTATTTATTATATTTAAGTATGCTGTAGCTATGTTCAGACAGTCCAGAAGAGGGTGTCAGATTCTGAAGAATCTAAATCATTCTTATTGTCTGCATATGATGTATATAAACACAGCCTCACATATACTCAAAAAAAAAAAAAAGAAAGATGTGGCTACAGAGAGGGCTCAACAATTAAGAGCATTGTCTCCTCTTCCAGAGAACCTGGGCTCAATTACCATTATTATATATGGTGGCCCATCTCCAGTTCCAGGGGATCTAATACTCTGTTCTGGAGTCTGTGGGCACAGCATACACATGCAAAACATTCTTACACAATCATTGAGAGAGGAGAGAGAGGGGTTGAGAGAGAGGGGAGGTAATCATACCTCCTGACAAGTTTGAAGACCTGAGCTTCATCACTCACACAAATAAATAAATGCAAAATATTTTTTTATAAATAAACTCTGCCATTGCCCTTTAAAAATTCCTAGAAAACAAGTTTTATAAGCAACAGTTATATTTACTATATCTAAAGGACAGTCATGAGCATATTCAATAAATAGAAAAAGGCCTGTTAGTCTTAGAAATGGAATGGACAAACCAAGGAAGGTTTGCAATTACATAATGAGGCATCTCAGCCCAGCTCTAAGGTTGGAAATAAGACTCGAGAATAGGATACACCTGAAGACAGCCAGCCATTGTTTTTTGTTTTGGAGGCTGAAAGGATACACCTGAAGACAGCCAATGCTGTGTGATGGTGATCTGGTATTTTTTTTTTTTTAATTTTTAAAAACTTTAACACTTTTTATAAAACTTTTATAAAAACTTTTTCTTTCTTTCTGTTCTTCTTTCCTTTCTTTCTTTCCTTCTTTCCTTTCTTCCTTTCCTCACCCTAGCCCCTACCCTAGCCCTGTCTTTCACCAGGGTGGCCTCGAACTCAGAAACTGACTGCCTCTGCCTACAGAGTGCTCTCATTAAGAGCTTGAGCCACCACTGAATGTAGGGTTTTCTAAGCCTTACCTTGCTCTTGGTGTTTGTTCTCAGCTGTGAAACCCTAATTAACACAAGTAGGCAGTCCTGGGTCAGCCAGAGCTACAGACAGAGGACTTCTCTAAAAACAAATAAAACAAAACAAAACAACAAATAGAAATAATAAAATACATAAATTAAGCAACCACAGCATAGCTTTTCTCTATCTAGGTGGTACTCAGAAATTCCAGCAGTTGGCCTGTGACACCTCAGCTCAGTATATGTGAGGCTGTGTTTATGTACATCATATGCAGACCATAAGAGGGATTTACATTCTCCAGAATCTGACACCCTCCTCTGGAGTGTCTAAAGAAAGCTACAGTGTACTTATATCTAAGAAATACATAAATAAATAAATAAATAAATAAATATTTTTTAAAAAGGATAAGAAAGAAAGAAAGACCAGGCAGGCCTGCCATCTTTATCTCTGCCTGTCTGTCTGTCTGTCTGATCCCCTGGAACTGGAGATGGGCCACCTTGTAGGTGCTGGTAGTTGATCCGAGGTTCTCTGGAAGAGGAGACAATGCTGTTAATTGTTGAGCCCTTTCAGTGGCCCCACCCATTTTTAATTTTTAGAAGTATATGTGAGGCTGTGTTTATGTACATCATATTCAGACCATAAGAGGGATTTAGATTCTCCAGAATCTGACACCATGTTCTGGAGAGTCTGAAGACGGCTACAGTGTACTTATATCTAATAAATAAATAAATAAATAAATAAATAAACATTTTTAAAAAAGTATAAGAAATAAAGAAAGACCAGTCAGGCCTGCCATCTTTATCTCTGTCTCTCTGTCTGTCTGTCTGTCTGATCCCTTGGAACTGGAGATGGGCCACCATAAGGTGCTGGTAGTTTATCCCAGGTTCCCTGAAAGAGGAGACAATGCTGTTAATTGTTGAGCCCTCTCAGTGGCCCCACACATCTTTAAATTTTTAGAAGTATATGTGAGGCTGTGTTTATGTACATCATATGCAGTCCATAAGAGGGATTTAGATTCTCCAGAATCTGACACCCTCTTCTGGAGTGTCTGAAGACAGCTACAGTGTATTTATATCTAATAAATACATAAATAAATATATAAATAAACATTTTTTTAAAAAGGATAAGAAAGAAAGAAAGACCAGGCAGGCCTGCCATCCTTATCACTGTCTGTATGTCTGTCTGTCTGATCCCCTGGAACTGGAGATGGGCCACCATATAGTTGCTGGTAGTTGATCCCATGTACTCTGGAAGAGGAGACAATGCTGTTAATTGTTGAGCCCTTTCAATGGCCCCACACTTCTTTAAATATTTAGAAGTATAAGTGAGGCTGTGTTTATGTACATCATATTCAGATTATAAGAGGATTTAGATTCTCCAGAATCTGACACCCTCTACTGGAGTGACTGAAGACAGCTACAGTGTACTTATATATAATAAATACATAAGTAAATAAATAAATAAATAAACATTTTTTAAAAAGGATAAGATAGAAAGTAAGACCAGGCAGGCCTGCCATCCTTATCTCTGTCTGTGTGTCTGTCTGTCTGTCTGATCCCCTGGAACTGGAGATGGGCTACCATAAAGTTGCTTGTAGTTGATCCCAGGTTCTCTGAAAGAGGAGACAATGCTGTTAATTGTTGAGCCCTCTCAGTGGCCCCACACATCTTTAAATTTTTAGAAGTATATGTGAGGCTGTGTTTATGTACATCATATGCAGACCATAAGAGGGATTTAGATTCTCCAGAATCTGACACCCTCTTCTGGAGTGTCTGAAGACAGCTACAGTGTACTTATATCTAATAAATACATAAATAAATATATAAATAAACATTTTTTAAAAAGGATAAGAAAGAAAGAAAGACCAGGCAGGCCTGCCATTTTTATCACTGTCTGTATGTCTGTCTGTCTGATCCCCTGGAACTGGAGATGGGCCACCATATAGTTGCTGGTAGTTGATCCCAGGTACTCTGGAAGAGGAGACAATGCTGTTAATTGTTGAGCTTTTAGAGTGGCCACACCCTTCTTTAAATTTTTAGAAGTATATGTGAGGCTGTGTGGGGCCACTGACAGTCACATAGAGAGACAGAGAGAGACAGAGAGAGACAGAGAGAGACAAAGAAAGACAGAGAGAGACATAGAGAGACAGAGAGATACATTGAGAGAGACAGAGAGACAGAGAGAGACACAGAGAGAGACACAGAGAGACACAGAGAGAGACACACAGAGAGACAGAGACAGACAGAGAGAGACAGAGAGAGACACAGAGAGAGACAGAGATAGAGACAGAGAGAGACAAAGAGAGACAGAGAGACAGAGAGAGAGACAGAGAGAGACATATATACACAGAGTGAGAAAGAGAGAGAGACAGAGAGAGACAGAGAGAGAGACAGAGAGAGAGACAGAGAGAGACAGAGAAAGACAGAGTGAGACAGAGAGAGACACAGAGAGAGACATAGATACACAGAGTGAGAAAGAGAGAGAGACAGAGAGAGACAGAGAGAGAGACAGAGAGAGAGACAGAGAGAGACAGAGAGAGACAGAGTGAGACAGAAAGAGAGACAGAGAGAGACAAAGAAAAACACAGAGAGACAGAGAGAGACAGAGAGAGACAGAGAGAGACAGAGAGAGAGACAGAGAGAGACAGAGAGAGACAAAGAAAAACACAGAGAGAGACAGAGAGAGACAGAGAGAGTCAGAGAGACAGAGAGAGACAGAGTTAGAGACAGAGAGAGACAGAGAAACAGAGAGAGACAGAGACACACAGAGAGAGACACAGAGAGAGACAGAGAGAGAGACACAGAGAGACAGAGAGAGACAGAGAGAGACAGAGATAGAGACAGAGAGAGACAGAGAGAGATAGAGAGAGACACAAAGAGACAGAGAGAGACAGAGAGAGACAAAGAAAGACACGGAGAGAGACAGAGAGAGACAGAGAGATACAGAGAGAGAGACAGAGAGAGACAGAAAGATACAGAAGGACAGAGAGAGACAAAGAGAGACAGAGAGACACAGAGAGACACAGAGAGACACAAAGAGAGACAGAGAGAGACACAGAGAGACACAGAGAGAGACACAGAGAGACACAGAGAGACACAGAGAGATACAGAGAGAGAGACAAAGAGAGACAGAGAGAGACAGAGAGACAGAGAGATACAGACAGAGAGACAAAGAGAGACAGAGAGACACAGAGAGACACAGAGAGACACAGAGAAAGACAGAGAGAGACACAGAGAGAGACTGAGGGAGACAGAGAGAGAGACAGAGAGAGACATAGAAGAGACAAAGAAAGACACAGAGAGAGACATAGAGAGACAGAGAGATACATTGAGAGAGACAGAGAGAGACAGAGATAGACAGAGAGAGACAGAGAGAGACACAGAGAGAGACAGAGAGACACAGAGAGACACAGAGAGAGACAGAGAGACACACAGAGAGACACAGAGAGAGACACAGAGAGACACAGAGAGACACAGAGAGATACAGAGAGAGAGACAAAGAGAGACAGAGAGAGACAGAGAGAAAGAGAGAGACAGAGAGAGTCAGAGAGAGACAGAGATAGAGACAGAGAGAGACAGAGAGAGGGACAGAGAGAGACAGAGACAGAGTGAGAAATACAGAGAGAGACAGAGTTAGAGAGAGAGACAGAGAGAGACAGAGAGAGAGACAGAGACAGAGACAGAGAGAGAGACAGAGAGAGACAGAGTGAGACACAGAAAGAGAGAGACAGAGAGAGACAAAGAAAGACACAGAGAGAGACATAGAGAGACAGAGAGATACATTGAGAGAGACATAGAGAGACAGAGTGAGACAGAGATAGAGACAGAGAGAGACAGAGAGAGACACAGAGAGAGACAGAGAGACACAGAGAGACACAGAGAGAGACACAGAGAGACACAGAGAGAGACAGAGATAGACATAGACAGACAGAGACAGACAGAGAGAGACAGAGAGAGACAGAGATAGAGACAGAGAGAGACAGAGAGTGAGACAGAGAGAGACAGAGAGAGAGACACCGAAAGACAGAGAGAGACAGAGAGAGACAATGAAAGACACAGAGAGAGACTAAGAGAGACAGAGAGAGACAGAGAGAGACAGAGAGAGACAAAAAAAGACACAGAGAGAGACAGAGAGCGATATAGATAGAGAAAAAGAAAGACAGAGAGAGACACAGAGAGAGAGACAGAGAGAGACAGAGAGAGACAGAGAGAGACAGAGAGATACAGAGAGAGAGACAAAGAGAGACAGAGAGAGAGACAGAGTGAGACAGAGAGAGAGAGAGAGACTGAGAGAGACAAAGAAAGACACAGAGAGAGACATAGAGAGACAGAGAGATACATTGAGAGAGACAGAGAGAGACAGAGATAGACAGAGAGAGACAGAGAGAGACACAGAGAGAGACAGAGAGACACAGAGAGACACAGAGAGACACAGAGAGACACAGAGAGAGACAGAGAGAGACACAGAGAGACACAGAGAGAGACACAGAGAGACACAGAGAGACACAGAGAGATACAGAGAGAGAGACAAAGAGAGACAGAGAGAGACAGAGAGAAAGAGAGAGACAGAGAGAGTCAGAGAGAGACAGAGATAGAGACAGAGAGAGACAGAGAGAGGGACAGAGAGAGACAGAGACAGAGTGAGAAATACACAGAGAGACAGATTTAGAGAGAGAGACAGAGAGAGACAGAGAGAGAGACAGAGACAGAGACAGA
Organism: Mus caroli; assembly: GCF_978045245.1. Lineage (NCBI taxonomy): Eukaryota > Metazoa > Chordata > Mammalia > Rodentia > Muridae > Mus > Mus caroli. Next base: position 10,588 of record NW_028227893.1, on the reverse strand, counting down.
GAGTGAGACAGAGAGAGACAGAGTGAGACACAGAGAGAGAGAGAGACAGAGAGAGACAAAGAAAGACACAGAGAGAGACATAGAGAGACAGAGAGATACATTAAGAGAGACAAAGAGAGACAGAGAGAGACAGAGAGAGACAGAGATAGAGACAGAGAGAGACAGAGAGAGACAGAGAGAGACAGAGAGATAGACAGAGAGAGACAGAGAGAGACAATGAAAGACATAGAGAGAGACAGAGAGACACAGAGAGAGAGACAGAGAGAGACAGAAAGAGTCAGAAGGACAGAGAAAGACAGAGAGAGATAGAGATAGAGACAGAGAAAGACAGAGAGAGACACAGAGAGAGACAGAGAAAGACAGAGAGTGAGACAGAGACAGACAGAGAGAGACAAAGGAAGACCCAGAGAAAGACAGAGAGAGACAGAGATAGAGACAGAGAAAGACAGAGAGAGACACAGAGAGAGAGAGACAGAGAGAGACAGAGAGAGACAGAGAGATAAAGAGAGAGAGACAGAGAGAAAGAGAGAGACAGAGAGAGTCAGAGAGAGACAGAGATAGAGACAGAGAGAGACAGAGAGAGGGACAGAGAGAGACAGAGACAGAGTGAGAAAGACAGAGAGAGACAGAGATAGAGAGAGAGAGACAGAGAGAGACACAGAGAGAGACAGAAAGAGACAGAGAGAGACAAAGAAAGACACAGAGAGAGACATAGTGAGACAGAGAGATACATTGAGAGAGACAGAGAGAGACAGAGAGAGACAGAGACACAGAGAGAGACAGAGAGACAGGGAGAGAGACAGAGAGATACAGAGATAGAGACAGAAGGGACAGAGAGAGACAGAGAGAGACCGACAGAGTGACAGATGGAGACAGAGAGAGACAGAGACAGATAGAGTTAGACAGAGAGAGACAGAGAGAGACACAGAGAGAGAGAGATAGAGAGAGAGACAGAGAGGGACAGAGTGACAGAGAGAGACAGAGAGAGACAGAGATAGAGACAGAGAGATACAGAGTGAGGGACAGAGAGAGACAGAGAGAGACAGAGAGAGACAGAGAGAGAGACAGAGACAGAGAGAAACAGAGAGAGACAGAGATAGAGAAAGAGAGAGACAAAGAGAGACATAGAGAGAGAGACAGAGAGAGACAGAGAGAGACAGAGCGAGACAAAGAAAGACACAGAGAAAGACAGAGACAGAGAGATACAGAGATAGAGACAGAGAGTGACAGATATACAGAGAGAGACAGAGAGAGACAGAGAGAGACAGAGTTACAGAGAGAGACAGAGAGAGACAGAGATAGAGACAGAGAGAGACAGAGAGAGGGAAAGAGAGAGACAGAGAGAGAGAAGGAGAGAGACAGAGAGAGACAGAGAGAGAGACAGAGAGAGACAGAAAGAGTCAGAAGGACAGAGAGAGACATAGATAGAGACAGAGAGAGACAGAGAGAAAGAGAGAGACAGAGAGAGTCAGAGAGAGACAGAGACAGAGTGAGAAAGACAGAGAGAGACAGAGATAGAGAGAGAGACAGAGAGAGACACACAGAGAGACAGAGAGAGACAGAGAGAGACAAAGAAAGACACAGAGAGAGACATAGAGAGAGAGATACATTGAGAGAGACAGAGAGAGACAGAGAGAGACAGAGAGAGAGATAGAGAGAGACACAGAGAGAGACAGAGAGAGACAGAGAGACAGAGAGAGACAAAGAAAGACACAGAGAGAGACAGAGAGAGACAGAGAGAGAGACAGAGAGAGACAGAGAGAGACAGATAGACAGAGAGAGACAGAGAGAGACAGAGAGAGACAGAGTGACAGAGAGAGAGACATAGAGAGAAAGAGATAGAGACAGAGAGAAGGAAAGAAAGAGACACACAGAGAGATAGAGACAGAGAGAAACAGAGAGAGACAGACATAGAGAAAGAGAGAGACAGAGAGAGACAGAGAGAGTTACAGAGAGAGACAAAGAGAGACAGAGAGAGACAAAGAAAGACACAGAGAGAGACAAAGAGAGACAGAGAGATACAGAGAGAGAGAAAGAGAGAGACAGAGAGAGACATAAAGAGAGAGACAGAGAGAGACAGGGAGAGACAGAGAGAGACAAAGAAAGACACAGAGAGAGACAGAGAGGGACAGAGAGAGACAGAGAGAGACAGAGTGACAGAGAGAGACAGAGAGAGACAGAGATAGAGACAGAGAGAGACAGAGAGAGGGAAAGAGAGAGACAGAGAGAGAGAGACAGAGAGAGACAGAGAGAGAGACAGATAGAGACAGAGAGAAATAGAGAGAGACAGAGATAGAGAAAGAGAGAGACAGAGAGAGACATAGAGAGAGAGACAGAGAGAGACTTTCCACTTTTTCAGGTTTTCTTGCCATATTCCGGTTCCTTCAGTGTGAGTTTTTAATTTTCTAATTCTTTCAGGGTTTTTTGCCATATTCTGGGTCCTACACCGTGTATTTTTAATTTTCCAAGTTTTTCAGGGTTACTCAGCATATTTTGGGTCCTACAGTGTGATTTTTTTCATTTTCCACCTTTTTCAGGTTTTCTTGCCAATTTCGGGGTACTTCAGTGTGAGTTTTTAATATTCCACTTTTTACAGGGTTAATCGCCATATTCTGCGTCCTACAGTGTGATTTTTAAATTTTCCACGATTCTCAGGGTTTCTCGCCATATTCAGGTCCTACAGTTTGATTTTTTAATTTTAAACGTTTTTAAGTTTTTTTCGTCATGTTCTGGGTCCTACAGTTTGATATTCTCATTATCCAACTTTTTCAGATTTTCTCAGCATATTCTGGGTCCTACATTGTGAATTTTTAATTTTCCACGTTTTTCAAGGTTTCTTGCCATATTCTGGTCCTATACTGTGATTTTCTCATTTTCCTCCTTTTTCAGTGTTTCTCGCCATATTCTGGGTCCTACAGTGTGAATATTTAATTTTCCATGTTTTTTATGTTTTCTCGACATATTCTGGGTCCTTCAGTTTGTGTTTTTAATTTTCCTCGTTTTTCAGGTTTTCTCACCATATTCCCGGACCTTCAGTGTGAATTTTTAATTTTCCATGTTTTTCAGGTTTTTTCGTCATATTCTGGGTCCCAGAGTGTGATTTTCTCATTTCCACTTTTTTTAGGATTTCTCCCCATATTCGGGGTCCTTCAGTGTGAGTTTTTGATTTCCTACTTTTTCAGGGTTTCTCAATATATTCTGGTTCCTACAGCGTGTATTTTATTTTTCCAAGTTTTTCAAGGGTTTCTAGGCATATTCTGGGTCCTACAGTGTGAACATTTAATTTTCCATGATTATCAGGGTTTCTCAGCATATTCTGGGTCCTGCAGTGTGATTTTCTCATTTTTCACCTTTTTCAAGTTTTTTCGCTATTCTGGGTTCTACATGTGATTTTCTCATTTTCCACCTTTTTCAGGTTTTCTCGCTATATTCCGGGTCCTTCAGTGTGAATTTTTAATTTTCCACGTTTTTCAGGGTTTCTCGGCATATTCTGTTTCCTGCAGTGTGATTTTCTCATTTTCCAAGTTTTTCAGGTTTTTTCGTAATTCTGGGTCTTACAGTGTGATTTTCTCATTTTTCACCTTTTGCAGGGTTTCTTGCCATATTCTGGGTCCAACAGAGTGTATTTTTAATTTACCACGTTTTTCCGGTTTCTCACCATATTCTGGGTCCAACAGCGCGTATTTTCAATTTTCCACGTTTTTCAGGGTTTCTCGGCATATTCTGGGTCCTAAAGTGCGATTTTCTCATTTTCGAAGTTTTTCAAGTTTTTTCGCAATTCTGGGTCCTACAGTCATTTATTCTCATTTTCCACCTTTTTCAGGTTTTCTCGCCATATTCGGGGTCTTTCAGTGTGAATTTTTAGTTTTTTACTTTTTTCAGGTTTTCTTGCCATATTCTGGGTCATTCAGTGTGAGTTTTTAATTTTACACGTTTTTCAGGTTTTTTCGTCATATTCTGGGTACTACAGTGTGATTTTTCTCATTTTCTCGTTTTTCAGGTTTTCTTGCCATATTCCAGGTCCTTCAGGGTGAATTTTTAATTTTCCATGTTTTTCAGTATTTCTCGCCATATTCTGGGTAATACAGTGTGAATTTTTAATTTTCCACTTTTTTCATGGTTTCTCGCCATATTCTGTGTCCGACAGTGTGAATTTTTAATTTTCATGTTTTTCAGGGTTACTCAGCATATTCTAGGTCCTGCAGTGTGATTTTCTCATTTTCCACGTTTTATAAATTTTTTCGTAATTCTGGGTCCTACAGTGTGATTTTCTCATTTTCTACGTTTTTCATGTTTTTTCGCAATTCTGTGTCCTACAGTGTGATTATTCTCTATTTCCACCTTTTTCAGGTATTCTTGCCATATTCAGGGTCCTTCCGTGTAAGTTTTTAATTTTCTACTTTTTTCAGGGTTTCCTGTCATAATCTGGCTCCTTCAAAGCATATTTTTATTTTTCCTCGTTTTTCTGGGTTTCTCAGCATATTCTGGGTCCTACAGTGTATTTTTCTCATTTTTAAACATTTTCAGATTTTCTCACCATATTCGGGGTCCTACAGTGTGAATTTTTAATTTTAATCGTTTTTAAGTTTTTTTCATCATATTCTGGGTCCTACAGTTGATTTTGTCATTAACCACCTTTTTCATGTTTTCTCACCATATTCGTGGTCCTTCAGTGTGAGTTTTTAGTTTTTTAGTTTTTTCATGGTTTGTTGCCATATTCTGGGTCCTACAGCGTGTATGTTTAATTTTGCACATTTTTCAGGGTTTCTCGGCATATTCTGGGTCCTACAGTGTGATTTTCTCATTTTCGACGTTTTTCAATTTTTTTCGCAATTCTGGGTCCTATAGTGTGATTTTCTCATTTTCCACCTTTTTCAGGTTTTCTCGACATATTCAGGGTCCTTCAGTGTGAGATTTAAATTTTTTACTTTTTTCAGTGTTTCTCGCCATATTCTGCATCCTACAGTGTGAATTTTAAATTTTTCACGTTTTTCAGGTTTTCTTGCCATGTTCTGTGTCCTACAGTATGAATTTTTAATTTTAAACCTTTTTAAGTTTTTTTCGTCATATTCTGGGTCCTTCAGTGTGATTTTCTCATTTTCCAACTTTTTCAGGTCTTCTCGGCATATTCTGAGTCCTACAGTGTGAATTTTTGATTTTCCACGTTTTTCAAGTTTTCTTGCCATATTCTGTTCCTAGAGTGTGAATTTTTAATTTTCCACTTTTTTCAGTGTTTCTCTCCCTATCCTGGGTTCTACTTTGTGAATATTTAATTTTCCATGTTTTTCAGGTTTTCTCTCCATATTCTGGGTCCTTCAGTGTGAGTTTTTAATTTTCCTCGTTTTTCAGGTTTTCTCGCCATATTCAAGGTCATACAGTGTGATTTTCTCATTTCCACGTTTTTCTTATTTTCTTGCCATATTCCAGGTTCTTCAGTGTGAATTTTTAATTTTCCACGTTTTTCAAGGTTTCTTGCCATATTCTGGTCCTTTAGAGTGAATTTTTAATTTTCAAGATTTTACAGTTTCTCAAAATATTCTGTGTCCTCCAGTGTGAATATTTAATTTTCTAGGTTTTACAGGTTTTCTTGCCATATTCTGGGTCCTTCAGTGTGAGATTTTAATTTTCCTCATTTTTCAGTTTTGCTCGCTATATCCGGGTCCTTGAGGGTGAATTTTTATTTTTCCACATTTTTCAGGTTTCTTCGTCATAATCTGGTTCTACAGTGTGATTTTTTCATTTCCATGTTTTTCAGGTTTTCTCGCCATATTTGGGGTCCTTCAGTGTGAGTTTTTTAATTTCTAGTTTTTAAGGTTTTCTTGCCATATTCTGGGTACTACAGTGTGAATTTTAAATTTTCCACGTTTTTAAGTTATTTCGTCATATTCTGATTATTACAGTGTGATTTTCTCGTTTTTTTCCTTTTTCAGTGTTTCTCGCCATATTCAGGGTCCTATAGTGTGAATATTTAATTTTCAATGTTTTTCAGGTTTTCTCAGCATATTCTGGCTCCTGCAGTGTTATTTTCTCGTTTTCAACCTTTTTCAGGTTTTCTCACAATTCTGGGTCCTACATGTCATTTTCTCATTTTCCACCTTTTTCAGGTTATCTCGCCATAATCTAGGTCCTACAGTGTGAGTTTTTAATTTTCCTCGTTTTTTCAGGTTTTCTCGCCATATTCTGATTCCTTCAGTGTGAATTTTTAATTTTCCACGTTTTCCAGGTTTTTTCATCATATTCTGGGTCCTACAGTGTGATATTCTCGTTTCCAAGTTTTTCAGGATTTCTTGCCATATTCCAGGTCCTGCAGTGTGAATTTTTAATTTTCCACGTTTTTCAGTATTTCTCCCCATATTTTGGGTAATACAGTGTGAATTTTTAATTTTCCTCGTTTTTCAGGTTTTCTCGCCAAATTCCGGGTCCTTCAGTGTGAATTTTTAATTTTCCACGATTTTCAGGGATTCTCAGCATATTCTGGGTCCTGCAGTGTGATTTTCTCATTTTCCACCTTTTTCATGTTTTCTAGCCATATCCTCGTCCATCAGTGTGAGTTTATAGTTATCTACTTTTTTCAGGGTTGCTGGCCGTATTCTGGGTAATACAGTGTGAATTTTTATTGTCCAATTTTTTTCAAGGTTTCTCGCCATAATGTGGGTCTGACAGTGTGAATTTTTAATTTTCACGTTTTTCACGGTTTCTTGGCATATTTTGGGTCCTGAAGAGTGATTTTCTCATTTTCCACGTTTTTAAAGTTTTTTCGTAATTCTGGGTCCTACAGTGTGATTTTCTCATTTTCCACCTTTTTCAGGTTTTCTCGCCATATTCCGGGTCCTTCAGTGTGAGTTTTTAATTTTCTAATTCTTTCAGGGTTTCTTGCCATATTCTGGGTCCTACAGCGTGTATTTTTAATTTTCCACGTTTTTCAGGGTTACTCGGCCTATTCTGGGTCCTACAGTGTGATTTTCTCATTTTTGACATTTTTCAAGTTTTTTGTTTTGCAATTCTGGTCCTACAGTGTGATTTTCTCATTTTCCACCTTTTTCAGGTTTTCTCGCCATATTCCGGGTCCATCAGTGTGAGTTTATAGTTATCTACTTTTTTTCAGGGTTGATTGCCATATTCTGGGTAATACAGTGAGAATTTTCATTGTCCAATTTTTTCATGGTTTCTCGCCATAATCTGGTTCCCCCAGCGTATATTTTTAATTTTCCACGTTTTCAGGGTTTCTCGGCATATTCTGGGTCCTACAGTGTGATTTTCTCATTTTTGATATTTTTCAAGTTTTTTGTTTTGCAATTCTGGTCCTACAGTGTGATTTTCTCATTTTCCACCTTTTTCAGGTTTTCTCGCCATATTCCGGGTCCTTCAGTGTGAGATTTAAATTTTTTACTTTTTTCAGTGTTTCTCGCCATATTCTGCATCCTACAGTGTGAATTTTAAATTTTTCACGTTTTTCAGGTTTTCTTGCCATGTTCTGTGTCCTACAGTATGAATTTTTAATTTTAAACCTTTTTAAGTTTTTTTTCGTCATATTCTGGGTCCTTCAGTGTGATTTTCTCATTTTCCAACTTTTTCAGGTCTTCTCGGCATATTCTGAGTCCTTCAGTGTGAATTTTCGATTTTCCACGTTTTTCAAGTTTTCTTGCCATATTCTGTTCCTAGAGTGTGAATTTTTAATTTTCCACTTTTTTCAGTGTTTCTCTCCCTATCCTGGGTTCTACTTTGTGAATATTTAATTTTCCATGTTTTTCAGGTTTTCTCGCCATATTCTGGGTCCTTCAGTGTGAGTTTTTAATTTTCCTCGTTTTTCAGGTTTTCTCGCCATATTCAAGGTCATACAGTGTGATTTTCTCATTTCCACGTTTTTCTTATTTTCTTGCCATATTCCAGGTTCTTCAGTGTGAATTTTTAATTTTCCACGTTTTTCAAGGTTTCTTGCCATATTCTGGTCCTTTAGAGTGAATTTTTAATTTTCAAGATTTTACAGTTTCTCAAAATATTCTGTGTCCTCCAGTGTGAATATTTAATTTTCTAGGTTTTACAGGTTTTCTTGCCATATTCTGGGTCCTTCAGTGTGAGATTTTAATTTTCCTCATTTTTCAGTTTTGCTCGCTATATCCGGGTCCTTGAGGGTGAATTTTTATTTTTCCACATTTTTCAGGTTTCTTCGTCATAATCTGGTTCTACAGTGTGATTTTTTCATTTCCATGTTTTTCAGGTTTTCTCGCCATATTTGGGGTCCTTCAGTGTGAGTTTTTTAATTTCTAGTTTTTAAGGTTTTCTTGCCATATTCTGGGTACTACAGTGTGAATTTTAAATTTTCCACGTTTTTAAGTTATTTCGTCATATTCTGATTATTACAGTGTGATTTTCTCGTTTTTTTTCCTTTTTCAGTGTTTCTCGCCATATTCAGGGTCCTATAGTGTGAATATTTAATTTTCAATGTTTTTCAGGTTTTCTCAGCATATTCTGGCTCCTGCAGTGTTATTTTCTCGTTTTCAACCTTTTTCAGGTTTTCTCACAATTCTGGGTCCTACATGTCATTTTCTCATTTTCCACCTTTTTCAGGTTATCTCGCCATAATCTAGGTCCTACAGTGTGAGTTTTTAATTTTCCTCGTTTTTTCAGGTTTTCTCGCCATATTCTGATTCCTTCAGTGTGAATTTTTAATTTTCCACGTTTTCCAGGTTTTTTTCATCATATTCTGGGTCCTACAGTGTGATATTCTCGTTTCCAAGTTTTTCAGGATTTCTTGCCATATTCCAGGTCCTGCAGTGTGAATTTTTAATTTTCCACGTTTTTCAGTATTTCTCCCCATATTTTGGGTAATACAGTGTGAATTTTTAATTTTCCTCGTTTTTCAGGTTTTCTCGCCAAATTCCGGTTCCTTCAGTGTGAATTTTTAATTTTCCACGATTTTCAGGGATTCTCAGCATATTCTGGGTCCTGCAGTGTGATTTTCTCATTTTCCACCTTTTTCATGTTTTCTAGCCATATCCTCGTCCATCAGTGTGAGTTTATAGTTATCTACTTTTTTCAGGGTTGCTGGCCGTATTCTGGGTAATACAGTGTGAATTTTTATTGTCCAATTTTTTTCAAGGTTTCTCGCCATAATGTGGGTCTGACAGTGTGAATTTTTAATTTTCACGTTTTTCACGGTTTCTTGGCATATTTTGGGTCCTGAAGAGTGATTTTCTCATTTTCCACGTTTTAAAGTTTTTTCGTAATTCTGGGTCCTACAGTGTGATTTTCTCATTTTCCACCTTTTTCAGGTTTTCTCGCCATATTCCGGGTCCTTCAGTGTGAGTTTTTAATTTTCTAATTCTTTCAGGGTTTCTTGCCATATTCTGGGTCCTACAGCGTGTATTTTTAATTTTCCACGTTTTTCAGGGTTACTCGGCCTATTCTGGGTCCTACAGTGTGATTTTCTCATTTTTGACATTTTTCAAGTTTTTTGTTTTTGCAATTCTGGTCCTACAGTGTGATTTTCTCATTTTCCACCTTTTTCAGGTTTTCTCGCCATATTCCGGGTCCATCAGTGTGAGTTTATAGTTATCTACTTTTTTCAGGGTTGATTGCCATATTCTGGGTAATACAGTGAGAATTTTCATTGTCCAATTTTTTTCATGGTTTCTCGCCATAATCTGGTTCCCCCAGCGTATATTTTTAATTTTCCACGTTTTCAGGGTTTCTCGGCATATTCTGGGTCCTACAGTGTGATTTTCTCATTTTTGATATTTTTCAAGTTTTTTGTTTTGCAATTCTGGTCCTACAGTGTGATTTTCTCATTTTCCACCTTTTTCAGGTTTTCTCGCCATATTCCGGGTCCTTCAGTGTGAGATTTAAATTTTTTACTTTTTTCAGTGTTTCTCGCCATATTCTGCATCCTACAGTGTGAATTTTAAATTTTTCACGTTTTTCAGGTTTTCTTGCCATGTTCTGTGTCCTACAGTATGAATTTTTAATTTTAAACCTTTTAAAGTTTTTTTCGTCATATTCTGGGTCCTTCAGTGTGATTTTCTCATTTTCCAACTTTTTCAGGTCTTCTCGGCATATTCTGAGTCCTACAGTGTGAATTTTCGATTTTCCACGTTTTTCAAGTTTTCTTGCCATATTCTGTTCCTAGAGTGTGAATTTTTAATTTTCCACTTTTTTCAGTGTTTCTCTCCCTATCCTGGGTTCTACTTTGTGAATATTTAATTTTCCATGTTTTTCAGGTTTTCTCGCCATATTCTGGGTCCTTCAGTGTGAGTTTTTAATTTTCCTCGTTTTTCAGGTTTTCTCGCCATATTCAAGGTCATACAGTGTGATTTTCTCATTTCCACGTTTTTCTTATTTTCTTGCCATATTCCAGGTTCTTCAGTGTGAATTTTTAATTTTCCACGTTTTTCAAGGTTTCTTGCCATATTCTGGTCCTTTAGAGTGAATTTTTAATTTTCAAGATTTTACAGTTTCTCAAAATATTCTGTGTCCTCCAGTGTGAATATTTAATTTTCTAGGTTTTACAGGTTTTCTTGCCATATTCTGGGTCCTTCAGTGTGAGATTTTAATTTTCCTCATTTTTCAGTTTTGCTCGCTATATCCGGGT